>NC_036863.1:6960695-6969855 GCF_002910315.2 Salvelinus sp. IW2-2015 | reverse complement strand
TACATTATGCCTTCTATCGCGCCCAGAAACCTGCTCTCTTTTACTCTCTGTTCCGAAACGTACTAGAGCGACCATGTTCTGAAGGACTTTAGCCATCCCTTAACCCTACCCTCCTGTGTTCCTCTGGTGATGTAGAGGTTAATCCAGGCCCTGCCTAGCTGCCACTTACTCCTCTCTGGATGTGAGTACATTGGAGGTAAACCTTGGCATTGAGTAATGATGAGAGAGATATTGGTTAAGGCATATTGAGCAGGGCTAGAGGCTCTATAGTGAAATAAGACAATAATSACTAACCAGGACAGTAATGGACAAGGCATATTGATATTGGGGAGAGGCATGCATAGCCGAGTGATCATAGGGGTCCAGTGAGTGGTTGGGCTGGCTGGAGACATGGCGATTCAGACAGCTAGCAGGCCAGGGCTAGCAAGCTAGCAGAAGGGCCTTAGAAGGACGTCGCGACGGAGGAAAGTCTGTTTTAGCCTCCGCGTGCGGTGACGTCGATAGACCAGTCGTGATGGATTAGTAGGGTTCCGAGTAGCAGAGGGGTCCAAGTCCAATTGGCAAAATAGTTATAGAGGCCCAAGAAATTGGCCGATGGATCTATTCAGCTAACAGTCCAATATGCTCTAGACAGCTAGCAGGCCGTGGCTAGCTGTCAGCATCCTCCACTGAGGGAGCATAGTCCATTAGCCTATTAGCATCCTCCAAAGTAGGAGCCCAGCCCTTTAAAACCTCTCTGGGATATGTGGGACGCTCACCTGGMCAACATSCAGTGAAAATGCAGAGCGCCAAATTCAAATAAATTACTATAAAAATTTAACTTTCATGAAATSACACATTCAATATACCAAATTAAAGCTACACTTGTTGTGAATCCAGCCAACGTGTCAGATTTCAAAAATGCTTTACGGCGAAAGCAAACAATGCTATTATCTGAGGATAGCACCCAAGCAAACAATCAAGGACCATCATATTTCAACCCTCCCGGCACGACACAAAACGCAGAAATAAAGATATAATTCATGCCTTACCTTTGACGAGCTTGTTCTGTTGGCACTCCAATATGTCCCATAAACATCACAAATGGTCCTTCTGTTCGATTAATTCCATTGATATATATCCAAAATGTCAATTTATTTGGCGCGTTTGATCCAGAAAAACATCAGCTCCAACTTGCACAACGTGACTACAAAATATCTCAAAAGTTACCTGTAAGCTATGTCCAAACATTTCAAACTACTTTTGTAATACAACTTTAGGTATTTTTTAACGTAAATAATCGATAAAATTGAAGACGGGATGATCTGTGTTCAATACTGGAGGAAAACAAAAAGAGAGTGACCTCAACAACAACAAAAAATCTGAATGTTTTGTCCTCGGGGTTTTGCCTGCCAAATAAGTTCTGTTATAGTCACAGACATGATTCAAACAGTTTTAGAAACTTCAGAGTGTTTTCTATCCAATACTAATAATAATATGCATATATTAGCATCNATTCAAACAGTTTTAGAAACTTCAGAGTGTTTTCTATCCAATACTAATAATAATATGCATATATTAGCATCTGGGAATGAGTAGGAGGCAGTTTACTCTGGGCACGCTTTTCATCCAAACGTGAAAATGCTGCACCCTATCCATAAGAAGTTAACCTGTTATCATGCAGTGGGTGCAAGGCCCATTAACCTGTTAGCATCCTCTACTGTGAGAAAACAGCAAGAAGGTTCCGCTCCACACTCCCTTTACCAGAGAGGAGAGGAGTTACTCAGGCTAAAATGAGCAATACTCCAGCAGGAGAGAGGCTTCACACAGCTACGTGTTAAAGTTGAATTGATCATTTTTATTGCCACACTAGTCAGRGGGTAAGTGAGAAGGCTTGAGAAATATATTTGGAAATCCATATCGGGTGGTTAGCTATTTAACTGAACAGAACCCTGACTGAGTGAGTGGCTGGCTGGATCAGTGAAAGGATAAGTCAGATAGAGCAACTCCCTCAATAAGAATAAGAATGATAATAGCTTCAATGACAGAGTTGCTCATATCTCTGGGATGGTGCTAAGGAGCAATACTGTTGTTCAAATTGGCAGGGTTTTTGTGGCTAACACTTTGACAGTCCTTGATGGAGATTCTCCAAACGCTACTTCTGTAGTAGGTACGCTAGGAGCAATGTTTGTAAGGCGACCTTTCTAAGCTTACTCCAAAATGAGTGAAGATAAGATGGGAAACTGTTGCAACCGTRTCATCAAACAAACCAAGGAAGACTGTCTAACCAGAAGCTTATCTCAGCATCACACTCTTAAATCTCCTCCACCATTGGATCTCTCCATTTCTACACACAGGAACCAAATTATTTATCCCACCTYTTCTTCAACCAAACCTTGTCTTCATACAGAACATACAGACAGTGATCCAACGATTAGGTCCTGGAAGATACACACAGACGGGGCTGTAGTGGAGAGGGTCGATGRCTTCAAGTTCYACGGTGTCCACGYCACTAAGGACCTATCATGGTCCAAACACACCAACACAGTCGTGAAGAGGGCACGACAACTCCTTTTCCCCATCAGGAGGCTGAAAAGATTTGGCATGGGCCCTCAGATCCTATCCAAGCTATCATTGACTTGGTACCGCATGTATATATCCAAGCCATCATCACACATTGTGTATTTCTTCCTCGTGTTACAATTTTCTATTATTATTATTTATTTTGTATTMTTTCTAATTCTGCATTGTTGGGAAGGGCCCGTCAGTAAGCATTTCACGGTTAGTCTCCCTACACCTGTTGTTTAAGAAGCAATTATAATGTTATTTGATCATTTGATTTGACAAGGCAACCTGCAGCTGCTGGCAACAACACCGCCCTTGATCGCATAGCGCTACAGAGGGTGGTGCGTACAGCCATCCAGGACCTCTATATCCGGCAGTGTGAAAGGAAGGCCCGGAAAATCTTTAGAYTCCAGCCMCCCAAGCCACAGTCCGTTCTCACTGCTTCCGCACGGCAAWCGGTACMGTCTGACGCCAACAGGCTCCTGAACAGCTTCTAGCCCCAAGCCATAAGACTGCTAAACAGAATGGCTACACAGACTGAGTTCACCCTTGTATATTTTTGCACCATCTCTATGCATATGCACAGGAGACACACACCACAATTCACTGACACTCCAACACACACACATATCATGCACACACATTTATACTGACTCTACACACACACACACACACACACACACTCACTTTGAACCATCTTTACGCTGTGCATCTGTTTATCATACATCTTGATGCTAGTCACCTTACCCCTATACATATCTAACCCTACCACTCCAGTTCCCTGTACCTTACCCTATACATATCTACCTACCACTCAGTATCCCTGTCACCTTACCCTATACATATCTACACTACCATCCAGTATCCCTGTCACCTTACCCCTATACATATCTCAACCCTACCACTCCAGTATCCCTGTCACCTTACCCCTATACATATTAACCCTCCCTCCAGTACGTCACCTTACCTTACATATCTACCTCTACACTCCAGTATCCTGTCACCTTACCCTATACATATCTACTACCACTCCAGTATCCCTGTCACTTACCCTATACATATCTAACCTTACCACTCCAGTATCCCTGTCACCTTAGCCTATACATATCTACCTCATCATCAGTATCCCTGTCACCTTACCCCTATACATATCTACTCTACCACTCAGTATCCCTGTCACCTTACCCTATACATATCTAACCCTACCACTCCAGTATCCCTGTCACCTTACCTATACATATCACTAACTACACTCCAGTATCCCTGTCACCTTACCCTATACATATCACCCTACCACTCCAGTATCCCTGTCACCTTACCCTATACATATCTACCCTACCACTCCAGTATCCCTGTCACCTTACCCCTATACATATCTAACCTACACTCCAGTATCCCTGTACCTTACCCTATACATATCTACCTCTACCACTCCAGTATCCCTGTCACCTTACTATACATATCTACCCTACCACTCCAGTATCCCTGTCACCTTACCCCTATACATATCTACCTCTACCACTCCAGTATCCCTGTCACCTTACCCTATACATATCTAACCTACCACTCCAGTATCCCTGTTACCTTACCCCTATACATATCTACCTCTACCACTCCAGTATCCCTGTCCCTTACCCTATACATATCTAACCTACCACTCCAGATCCCTGTCACCTTACCCTATACATATCTACCCTACCACTCCAGTATCCCTGTCACCTTACCCCTATACATATCTACCTCTACCACTCCAGTATCCCTGTCACCTTACCCTATACATATCACCCTACCACTCCAGTATCCCTATTTTATGCATACATTGATATTGATTATGTGCAATTGTTGGGTTTGGACTAGCAAGAAAGGCATTTTAACTGTACATATGTGCCACGTGACATTAACTTAAAACTTGAACATTGGCAGAAAAGTAACATGGATCTATCATTACGATCGGAGGCCCGCAGCGGAGGGTGCCAGTCGGGGCCGGCAGCCGAGGTCCCGTCCGGGGCCGCAACGAGGCCTCCCAGCGTCCGGGGCCGCAACGAGGGTGGCCAGTCCGGGGCCAGCACGAGGGTGCCCACTCCGGGGACGCAACGAGGGTCCCCAGTCCGCGGGCGTCGGCCCCTAGTCCCCCGGGCAGTGGGCCCATGCGAGGGTGCCAAGTCGGGGCCCGCAACGAGGGTCCCAGTTAACGGGGTCGGCGACGGGGGTCCCTGCAAACCAGAGGAGCCAACAGTGGGTGGGCAGAGGTGGAGCGGGGTCTACGTCCCGCACCAGAGCCGCCACCRCGGATAGATGCCCACCCAGACCCTCCCCTATAGGTTYAGGTTTTGTGGCCGGAGTCCGCACCTTTGGGTGGGTACTGTCACGCCCTGACCTTAGAGAGCTTTTTATGTCTCTATTTTGGTTTGGTCAGGGTGTGATTTGGGTGGGCATTCTATGTTCTATGTTTTTGTATTTCTTTGTTTTGGCCGGGTATGGTTCTTAATCAGGGACAKCTGTCTATCGTTGTCTCTGATTGGGAATCATACTTAGGCAGCCTTTTTCCCTTTTGTGTTTGTGGGAAGTTGTCTTTTGTTTGGGGTACTATAGCCCTCTTAAGCTTCGCGGTCGTTTTGTATTGTTTTTGTTGGCGACATTATCCAAATAAAAAGTAATGTACGCTCACCACGCTGCGCTTTGGTCTTCCTTCAACGACGGCCGTGACAGTTTGAGTGAGTTTCCATGTGCTCGCGCAGGTGCCTGAGAGCTGTGACTGCGCCAGGGGCTAACATCTTGTACGTTGTCTCTTCGTGCGCAGGGCAAATAAAAATCCAACAAGCAGACTTCCAGTTGTGGCAGTGTCCTCATTAAATTACACAAAATTAATGCAATTAATACACAATGCAGAACCAACCACGCTACACTACGACACAGTATAACTGRAAAAATTGTAAGCACTGGTCAGGCTTGTGTGTACCAAAAACAGCATGCGCTCTCTTTAAACTGTTCTCTCTTACAGACAACATACTGTATGTAACACAGGCTTTTAAAATCCTAAACCTTACAAGACATGTGCAAGGTAGTGTACCATTTTATATTCAGGACATAGCTGTACGTAAAACGTTCACAAGACTCAGCTTTTAAAACGTGTAACTGAGTTAGTGTGTATAGGCAGGCCGGGGCCGACAGACAGACACCACACATAAACCTGAGAAGTGGAGACTGTCCTGTAGTTTTGAGACAACACGGGTCGTCCATACACAGGGTCAGGAAGTTCAGAGAGGACGAGCTGCTTTACAAGCTGTGCACGCACTCTCGTGCACACACACACACACACACAACACACACACACACACACACACACACACACACACACACACACACACACACACACGCAGAAGGTGTTCAAGGGTATGGAGACTGTACGGTTGGCCGTGTGTGTTTTTGCGTGACAAGGGAGGTGTTGAGGGTGAAGGTTCGATTACGTCTCCACCTGGTCTCACTGTCTTATCAAAGTGAATTGAGCGTTTTGCTTATCTGACCACCCTGGCATTCCCGGACGCGCGTTCGCAGGGGGTGAAATAATATATACAACACAGCAAAATTAGACAGTGGCCCGCAGATATAAATATTGATGTCCCTCGCCGGTCTCATTTTTTTCACCCATCATGCAGGCTGATATCAGAGAGGTCTGTGTGTGACATGAGCAGTGGTGGGTACTGCTCACGCTGCTGCCACTGAAAGACAAGAGATAATGAAAGAACGAGGGAGAGTGAGGCAGCATCCCAAATGGCACCCTGTTCCCTATATAGGGAATAGGGTGCAGGGAATGTAAGGAATAGTACCATTTGGGATGCAGCCTGAGAGGCTGATGGAGGGAGGAAGGCACAAGCCACTGAGGAGCGGTAGGTTCCATTGAACAGGCTGACCGTCTGGTATTGAAACACACAATGGGACTCAGAGCGATGAGACACTTAGTCGAGATAAAGGGCGCTGCCGCTGTCTGTCGCCTGGAATGGCAGGTTCGGCTCAGGACTATGGCAGAAATAAATGTCAGGGAAAATATCAGCCAGGCACTAAAAAATAAAGCACTGTACTGTTCAGACTGTTCAGACAGCCAGTAGTTTGGGACTTTCCCATATGTATCAGAAGTAGACTTCAACTCAGTGTGGAGACTCCGAGTAGACTGCGCTAGGTGGGTTAGACTAGACTGTGGAGATGAGATGGTTGGGTACCAAGTTGTCATGGGGGCTGGGGGTTGGCCATGAAAGTTCCTCTTCAGTTAGTCCACTCCATGTAGTAGAGTTGTGAACTCGACACAATCCTGTCTCGGAGCTCTACGGACAATCCCTTCGACCTCATGGCTTGGTTTTTGCTCTGACATGCACTGTCAACTGTGGGACCTTATATAGACAGGTGTGTGCCTTTCCAAATCATGTCCAATCAATTGAATTGATCACAGGTGGACTCCAATCAAGTTGTAGAAACATCTCAATGATGATCAATGGAAACAGGATGCACCTGAGCTCAGATTCAAGTCTCATAGCAAAGGGTCTGAATAGTTACTTACTTATTATTATTTTTTATTTGCAAAAAATTCTAAAAACCTGTTTTTGCTTTGTCATTATGGGGTATTGTGTGTAGATTGATGATGAAAAATGTTTATTAAATCAATTGTAGAATAAGACTGTAATGTAACCAAATGTGGAAAAAGTCAAGGGGTCTGAATACTTTCTGAAGGCACTGTATGTCTCTGTCATTCTGGTTGTGTGTAATAGGCGCGCACACCTCAGTGATCCTAAAAATAGGCTACGTGGCCTGCACGCCACGCTTTGAAGTCAGCACGTTGAATAAAATAAAATGATCGTTCCATGTATGAATGGTGATGAAATAGCATTATTAATCATTAAGTCTGATTAAGACCAATGTACTAATGTGATGGATGTGGAAATTGGCTTTTACATTGTAGAACCAGTTTATTGGATGTAATTGCCAATTTGGTGATTGTAWGGTCCTGGGAGGGGCCAAGYGCTTAYGTACCTATTTGAGCTCCTGCTTTGATTTGGTTTCTCAAGGCGAGGCTGTGCAGTCTTGCCCTCTACCTGTGTCCGTTTAGATAGGACAGGTTAAGCCTGACACAGAGGCTATTGCCTGTGTATATTTTGGATGATATGGTGCTTTCACCATTGGATCACCAAGACCTGTAAATAAATCTACACTCTGAGCACGTCAACCTGCCTTGCTTTCTGCTGATTTCATGCCCTTACGACTGCAACATGTCCCTATTTTACAATTACATCATCAAAATGTGTTGTAGACAAAATAATGAAAAGGGCTGCCTGGTAGCCTGAATAAATAGACAGATTTGATGCATGTATAGATACATTTTTTTTTTTACTTGACTTGCTCTTAGAATGCACAACTTGGGACTTGACTCGAGACTCTGCCCATTCTACTTGGGACTTGACTTGAGGCTCAGACCTTGTGACTTCCTTGTAACTYGAATAATAGTGAATTGGTCCCACCTCTGTTATTTAGTATGCCATGTAAGGTATAGGTGTGGGAAGAAATGGTCTTTAAAGGACAGGGGCTGGGAGAAAGTGGGTCTGGTCTGTTGGGCTCTGGTGTTTGTCCCGAATAAAGGCTATGCCTACTCCAGACAGACTGGGAGACAGATGCAATGTACTCTAACACAGTGAGACAGAATTAGAGAAGTCTCTGCCTGGGAGGCAGGATGAGGCAGTACAGAGACAGTCTTATAGAGGCCTGGGAGGCAGGATGAGGCAGTACAGAGACAGTCTTATAGAGGCCTGGGAGGCAGAATGAGGCTGTACAGAGACAGTCTTATAGAGGCCTGGGAGGCAGAATGAGTCAGTAGTAGGGATGTGAACGTTTAAACACTTAAACAACATTGGGATCATTAACGTTTAGAAAAAATCCCTAACCGAAAAGTTATATAATTTATTTTTGTACAAAATTAAAATCACAATGCAGTTACCACAAAACAGGTACATATTATCATAATAACTAAAAATAGGCTCGTGGCCTGCACGCCACGCTTTGAAGTCAGCACGTTGAATAAAATAAAATGATCGTTCCATGTATGAAGGTGATGAAATAGCATTATTAATCATTAAAGTCTGATTAAGACACATTGTACTAATGTGATGGATGTGGAATTGGCTTTTACATTGTAGAACCAGTTTATTGGATGTAATGCCAATTTGGTGATTGTAAGGTCCTGGGAGGGCAAGCGCTTGATTACCTATTTGAGCTCTGCTTTGGATTTTGGTTTCTCAGGCGAGGCTGTGCAGTCCTTGCCCTCTACCTGTGTCCGTTTAGATAGGACAGGTTAAGCCTGACCAGAGGCTAATTGCCTGTGTTATATTTTTGGATGATATGGTGTTTCACCATTTGGATCCCAACAAGACCTGTAAATAAATCTACACTCTAGACGTCAACCTGCCTTGCTTTCTGCTGATTTCATGCCTTAACGACTGCAACATGTCCCTATTTACAATTAACATCATCAAAATGTGTTGTAGACAAATAATGAAAAGGGCTGCCTGGTAGCCTGAATAAATAGACAGAATTTGATGCATTGTATAGATACATTTTTTTTTACTTGACTTAG
>NC_036863.1:6920097-6956714 GCF_002910315.2 Salvelinus sp. IW2-2015 | reverse complement strand
ATAATAAGGGAAACATTTAAATGTAAGAAATACCTAATATCCACAATGCTGTCATGTTAATAGGAGGTATGAATCTTTCTAAAATGTTTTGCAACAGATTTAAAAGCACGCCGTACGCCATGGTCGTTAACAGTTGGAGGAATGGCAGAGAGTGAGACAGGGAAGAGAAAGCAGATATACTTTAGAGAAGTTAAATGAGAAGGTGATGAAATGTAAATGTAGGTGCAGTACAGGGGCAACTGCTGAAATGGAGGTCACGTGAGACCAACCGTTAAGGGGCTGAGTGAGAAGATCACAAGCCTTGAGTACAGAAATTATTGCAGTTGATATGCAGCCACTATCAATGGGTAGAGGATGTCGGCTTCATACACTAATGGCATATCTAGAACCAGACTACAAGATATTGTTGAAAAACCACGAGGGCTCTGATGCAGAAGTACAAAGCGAGCGAGGGCGAGTGAGGCAGTTTGAACCAGATCCGAGGAGGAGCGGGCCTGTGCTGCTGCTATGTACCCGCGGCTCAAGAGCCCACTGCAGCTACACCAGGCAATTGTGTGTAAGCGTGCGTCGTGTGCTGTGGAGATATTATACATGTGTGTGCGTGAGAGACGGCGCCAGCACAGCCAGACGAGGTGGGGGGGGGGGCACATCAAAACAATCAGCCCAATTCTGTAGAATCGCGTTGGGAGAAATAAATAGAGAGGTCGAGTCAAATTAAATTCATTCATTCTTTCTCTATTTTTCTCTCGTCTTTCTCTCTCTTCTCTCTCTCTCTTGTCCCTCCAACTCGCCCATCCTCTCTTTCTGCCCTGCTGTAGGCAGCACAAGGTTTTCTCTCCTTGCAAAGTTGCTGGACAGAGAAGGGGGGGACAAGCTGGCTCAGTGAATATTGGAATGTGCGCACAAGAACAACTCTGCTGACCATGGCACGCAGTGTACCTGACCGGTACCAACCGACACCTCAGCCTGCACTGCTCTGGCTGTACTGCCAACTTTTTCTGTCGCGATACGTTCCTTCCCCTCCCTTCTCCCTCCATTCCCATCTCTCACCCTCTCACTGTTCTCATTACCCCTCTTAGAATGCACAACTTGGGACTTGACTCGAGACTCTGCCCATTCTACTTGGGACTTGACTTGAGGCTCAGACCTTGTGACTTCCTTGTAACTTGAATAATAGTGAATTGGTCCCACCTCTGTTATTTAGTATGCCATGTAAGGTATAGGTGTGGGAAGAAATGGTCTTTAAAGGACAGGGGCTGGGAGAAAGTGGGTCTGGTCTGTTGGGCTCTGGTGTTTGTCCCGAATAAAGGCTATGCCTACTCCAGACAGACTGGGAGACAGATGCAATGTACTCTAACACAGTGAGACAGAATTAGAGAAGTCTCTGCCTGGGAGGCAGGATGAGGCAGTACAGAGACAGTCTTATAGAGGCCTGGGAGGCAGGATGAGGCAGTACAGAGACAGTCTTATAGAGGCCTGGGAGGCAGAATGAGGCTGTACAGAGACAGTCTTATAGAGGCCTGGGAGGCAGAATGAGTCAGTAGTAGGGATGTGAACGTTTAAACACTTAAACAACATTGGGATCATTAACGTTTAGAAAAAATCCCTAACCGAAAAGTTATATAATTTATTTTTGTACAAAATTAAAATCACAATGCAGTTACCACAAAACAGGTACATATTATCATAATAAAGGGAAACATTTAAATGTAAGAAATACCTAATATCCAACAATGCTGTCATGTTAATAGGAGGTATGAATCTTTCTAAATGTTTTGCAACAGATTTAAAGCACGCCGTACGCCATGGTCGTTAACAGTTGGAGGAATGGCAGAGAGTGAGACAGGGAAGAGAAAGCAGATATACTTTAAGAAGTTAAATGAGAAGGTGATGAAATGTAAAATGTGAGGTGGCAGTACAGGGGCAATGCTGAAATGGAGGCACCGTGAGACCCAACCGTTAAGGGGCTGAGTGAGAAGATCACAGTCCTGAGTACAGAAATTATTGCAGTTGATATGCAGCCACTATCAATGGTAGAGGATGTCGGCTTCAATACACTAATGGCATATCTAGAACCAGACTACAAGATACCTTGTTGAAAAACCACGAGGGCTCTGATGCAGAAGTACAAAGCGCGAGGCCGAGTGAGGCAGTTTGAACCCAGTCCAGGAGGACGGGCCTGTCTGCTGCTTGACCCGGCCTGTTTGGCCCACAGCAAGAGACCCCACTGCAGCTACACACAGGCACTATGTGTGTGTGTGTGTGTATATATATGTGTGTGTGTGAGAGACGGCGCCAGCACAGCCAGCGAGGTGGAGGGGGGGGCACATCATAAACAATCAGACCAATTCTGTAGAATCGCGTTGGGGAGAAATAAATAGAGAGGTCGAGTCAAATTTCATTCATTCATTTCTTCTCTATTTTCTCGTCTTTCTCTCTCTCTCTCTCTCTTCCCCCCACCACCTCCCATCCTCTCTTTCTGCCCTGCTGTAGCAGCACAAGGTTTCTCTCCTCTGCAAAGTGCTGCAGAGAAGGGGGGGACAAGCTGGCTCCGTGAAATTGGAATGTGCAGCCAAGAACAACTCTGCTGACCATGGCACGCAGTGTACCTGACCGTACCAACCGAACCCTCAGCCCTGCACTGCTCTGGCTGTACTGCCAACTTTTTCTGTCGCGATACGTCCTTCCCTCCCTCTCTCCCTCCATTCCCCATCTCTCTCACTCTCACTGTCTCTCCATTACCACTCTCTCTCCAGAAAGAGAGAACGAGAGAGAGCGAGAGAGAGAGAGAGAGAGAGAGAGAGAGAGAGAAGGTGGAAGGGAAATGTAGGGCTGTGGCGGTCATTACATTCTGTCAGACGGTGATTGTCATAAAAATAACTGCCGGTCTCACGGTAATTGACAGTTAATTAACATAAACACGTTCAGCATCTCCGGCTTCCACGCATAGCCTACAAGCCACTGATGCTGACCTTCCACACATAGCCTACAAGCCACTGATGCTGACCTTCCACACATAGCCTACAAGCCACTGATGCTGACCTTTGGAGTTATTCTTTTTCAAATGTAAATGTTCCATTCAATATAGCCTACACCATCACAATCAATCCATTGTTTATTTTAAGCAGGTCTAAAGAAACATTATGAAGAAGATATGAAGAACATTTTCAGAAGAACAGAATTGCATATTCTGAGTTGTTCTTATGTTTGGCCCTAATCTGGCTATGCCATATGGCTGTGGGCTACACTAGTTCATGTAGCAGGCAAGATTGGCTTAGAATTCCCGTGGCATTGTTTAATATTATTTTATAGTAAAAACATTACAATTGAACATAGCTGAATAAAATAGAGAGGATATTTTTCTCCAAACGATTTACGAGGGAGTGCGCACATTCTGTGTTGAGAGGGTAACAAAGAAACATCTCCTCCTATATGTTTAATTTAGAGTTATTTATGCAACTTTATTTATGCACTTCGGGGCTCCCGAGTGGAGCAGCGGTCTAACGCACTGCATCTCAGTGCTAGAGGCGTCACTACAGACCCTGGTTCAATTCCAGGCTGTATCACAACCGGCCGTGATTGGGAGTCTCAGGGTGGCGCACAATTGGCCCAGCGTCGGTTAGGGTTTGGCCGTGGTAGGCTGTCATTGTAAATTAGAATTTGTTCTTAACTGACTTGCCGAGTTAAATAAAGGTTCAATAAAATATAACAAACTTTAGTTGTGATAAACGTTAGTCTATATGTTTTGATCTCTAACACATTCTAAGGCTGCATGATACCACTAATGATTTGAAAAAAAGCTGGATGAGGAATGCACTATGCTCTGTTTCTTGCGCAGGTTGCACACACTTAATCAGTCTCTTTAGTTGTGATACAAACCTCATCAGACTATCTATTTGATCTGGTCTTTACATATAGACTGCTAATAAATCGAAGTAATGTGTGGAATTTATTTAGAATTTAGAAAGGCCAACCCAAACAAATGTCATCATAGTCTGCAGTCGAATAGCGAATGGAGATTACGTGCGGTTAAGTTTGAATGCGCCAGGTAGGTACACCGTCTGTAAAGCAGATTAATGTGCTTCTTTTTAAGAAATTAGCAATAAATATAAGCATGAGAAAGCTGGTCCTCTTTTAAATAGTGGCCATTCAAACTCTGTTTTCACGCGCGATTGCGCAATAATTTGGTTTATAAGAACATGTTTCATTAGGCTCTGCAGGCTGTCTCTCATGTGCTCTGCAGGCTGTGCTCTCCATGTGCTCTCCAACCGTGCTCCAGGGGTCCTAGGCCTTTAGCCTAAGTTTGAAGTTATTTGGCCTTTAGTTGTGATACAAACTTTTCAAAAACATATAAGCCTATGGGCTAGGCGTAGATGATGCATGTGACTATGATTTGAAACAGTTGAAAGTGATAATATTGTTACCCATCAGACTATTTTGAATTTAATCTTATCTTTACATATATGTGTGAAATTAGTTTTGATTTAGAATAGGCCATTATCATGCACCTCTCGGAACAGGGACAGGGGGAAAAAAGACATGCCATCCATATGCACTTCAATAGCAAATGGAGGTCGCCTTTTCCCCGCGGTTCATTTACATATCAGCCAGGTAGGCTACTCCCGTTGTAAAGCAATGTGCTTATTATTAGGAAAGTTGAGAAATAAATATAGTAGGCCTAGCCTATAGAAAGCTGATGGGATCCTTCTCTTTGTAAGAGGCTATCTAAACTCTCTTTCTCACTCAAAAGCATAGTCTACAGAAATGTTGGTRACAGGAAAAYKTATTTMATTCCATGCATTAACCAGCTATGAGGGGCTGGTTCTTGCTGCGCAACAAATCCTATTCTGCTCAAACTCTGAATGCCAGGGCTCTCATGAAGTGTTTGATTAGATTTTAGATTGCATTTGCATTGATGTCTGAGTAATTAGAGAGACAATAGAGTACCGGCCATTAGCGACTGACCGTTAGCAAGGAGATAAAAACATACACCTTCTCTCTTACACCCTCATCCCTGTGTCGAGGTGAGGTGGAGGATTATTTAAGATACTGTTTGAAGAGGTAGGGTTTCAGATATTTTCGGGGAGATGGGCAGGTACTCTGTCCTAGCTTAAGGGGGAAGCTGGTTCCACCATTTTGGTGCCAGGACAGAGAACAGCTTGGACTGGGWTGAGCGGGAGCTGCCCTCCTGTAAGGGTGGGAGGGCAAAGAGACCCGAGGTGGCAGAACGGAGAGCTAGGGTTGGGGTGTATGGTATGAGCATAGCCTGAAGGTAGGGAGGGGCAGTTCCTCTTGCTTTTTCGTAGGGAAGCACCATGGTCTTGTTGTGGATGCGAGCTTCGACTGGAAGCCAGTGGAGTGTGCAGAGGATATGAGAGAAATTAGGAAGGTTGAAAACCAGGCTGGCTGCAGCGATGAGTTGCAAGGGTTTGATGGCACAAGCGGGGAGCCCAGCTAACAGCGAGTTGCAGTAGTCCAGACGGGAGAGGACAAGTGCCTGGATAAGTTCTTTGAGTGGGCAGGCCTTCCGCGAGAGGAAGAGCAGTTCCGTCTTGTCGAGGTTGAGCTTGAGGTGGTTGGCCGACATTAAAGTTGAAATATTTGCCAGGCATGCAGAGAAGCGTGTCGCCACCTGGGTGTCAGAAGGGGGGAAGGAGAAAAGTAGTTGAGTGTCATCCGCATAGCAATGATAGGAGAGACCATGTGAGGATATGATGGARCCTTGTGACTTGGTGTATAGAGAGAAGAGGAGAGGGCCTAGAACCTAGCCCTGGGGGACACCAGTAGTACGAGTACGTGGTGCAGACACAGATCCTCTCCAAGTAGGAGCGGCCTGCCAGGTCGGATGTAATCCAAGAGTACGCATAGACTGAGACGCCCAGCCCTGAAAGGATGGAGAGGAAACACCATATGATGGTTCACGGTGTTGAAGGCAGCAGATAGATCTAGGAGGATGAGAACACAGGAGAGAGAGTCAGCTTTGGCATTGCGRAGAGCCTCTGTGACACAGAGAAAAGCAGTCTCGGTTGAGTGACCCGTTTTGAAGCCTGACTGGTTATGGTCAAGAAGATCGTTCGGAGTGTAATAAGGAGAAAGTTGATCAGAGACATCACGTTCAAGTGTTTTGGAAAGAAAAGAGCGAAGTGATACAGGTCTGTAGTTTTTGACATCAGATGAGTCGAGTGTTGGTTTCTTGAGGAGGGAAGCAACTCGGGCCATTTTGAAGTCAGAGGGGACGCAGCCAGTGGCCAGGGATGAGTTGATGAGGGAAGTGAGGAATGAGAGAAGGTTTCCAAAGATGGTCTGGAGGGGATGGGGTTGAGCAGGCAGGKTGTTGGGAGACCAGACCTCACTAGTCGCAGGATGTCGTCTGGAGAAAGAGGTCAAGTTCTGTGTGGGTAGTTCTGTGTGAGTGAGACCAGTGGACTCTAAGTAGCGGATGTCGTCAACCTTTTTTTACAAAGTGGTTGACAAAGTTGTCTGCAGAGAGGGAGAAGGGAGCGGCTGGAGGTTTAAGGAGGGAGGAGAAGATAGAGTTAGAGACAGAATCTTGAAATTTAGCGTGGTAGAAAGTGGCTTAGCAGCGGACACAGAGGAAGAGACGGTAGAGAGGAGGAAGTGAAAGGATGATAGGTCCTCTGGATGTTTAGTTTTCCTACATTTCTCTTCAGCTGCCCGCAGCCCCGTTCTGTAAGCTCGSAATGAGTGACTCAGCCACGGAGTAGGAGTGAAGAGCCTGCCGGGAGGAAAGGGGACAGTGCAAGTCCAGCCAACAGCGAGTTGCTGTTGGATGCAGAAAGGGAGGAGAGTAGGGTCGAAGAGACAGGAGGGAGAAAGATTTAGCAGAAGKGAGAGATGATAGGATATAAGAGGAGAGAGTAGCGGGAAAGAGAGAGCGACGATTGCGACGGTGCATGACCATCTGGGTAGGGGCTGAGTGGCTAGGTTGGAGGAGAGGGAGACAGAAAAGGAAACAAAGTTGTGATCAGAGACCTAGAAGGGGGTTGCAGTGAGATTATTAGGCGAGCAGCCTCTAGTAAAGATGAGGTCAAGCGTATTGCCTGCCTTGTGAGTTGGAAGGGATTGGGAAAGGGTGAGATCAAAAGAGGCAAGGAGGGGGAAAGAGAGAGCTGGAAAGAAATGAATCGAAGGCAGACGTTGGGAGGTTAAAGTCGCCAAGTACAAAGATCGGTTAGCCATCGTCAGGAAGTGAGCTTATCAAGGTGTCAAGCTCATTGAGGAACTCTCCAAGGGCACCTGGTGGGCAACAGATGACAATAATGTTAAGTTTGAGCGGACAAGTGACAGTTACAGCATGGAATTCAAATGAGGAGATGGACAGGTGAGTGAGGGAGAAAAGAGAAAATCTCCACTTGAGTAGACCCGTGCCATTACCGGAACGACCAGATGCTCTCGGACATGGGTATGTACCTCGATTCAGCCGCGGGATGGTCAGGGGGCCGGAACATAATTCAAATAATTTGTACAGTGCAAATCGACCACAACTAAGCCCAAAAATATAGATTGTATTTTAAAAYAACAATCAWTTCATACCTTGATTACATTGAGACGATCACATATGCCTCCTTTTGTATTTGTGGGAATACTTGGATTTCATAAATGAAACATATTTTGCTGAATTACTGGTGATTTTATTATTTTTGTAACAAAAAAATAATTCACATGATGGTTTTGTTGCAAGGGGCGCCTGTTGCCGATGTCTGATCTACACTATACCCCCCACCCTGCTCTCTCCATCTCTTCATCCCTCTCTCACCCTTCTCCTTCTCTCTACCTTTCCATGTCTCGCTCTGTGCGGTGGGGTAATCCTGCTAAACCCTCTCTCTTAGTGCAGCCCCAGCGTACGTACTGAGTCTTAGTCAGCAGCACAGCTAATCAACTGGAACCCCAGCTACAGCCCTGCCTGGACACTCACTCAGCTTTGGGTTCAGCTTTGGGCTCAGCTCCCTCCACACCCCCTCACGCACCACTTCACCTCTCCAGCSACACACATGGACACGTAGCCCTAGCACTAGCCTATCCTGCTCTCTGATGCAAAAACAACAGCTACGATCCGCTACCCACGATACCCAATCACCGTGCCACACATTGCTCCGACATAGGCGAACCCGATTGGAGGACGGATGGGGGTGATGGGATGTCGGGGGGTGAGGGCAGGGATAGGGGCGGAGGTTTCGGGAGGGGTGAGGGAAGGAGAGTGAGGGGCTGGGTGGGAAGCAGCGGCGAAAGCTCAACAGTGCATTAGGGACAGCGCAGTGTGATTCGTTCCTTTCAGAGCACTTCAAAGGAGAGGGAGAGATAATCCACCCCAACATTAGACCGGAATCATATGTCCGCAGAGGCTCCCTGAACGGCTAACTGAGGTGGTGGGGGGGGGCGAGACGGAGGAGAGAGGGCTGGGGTTGGAAGATGGAGGGATTTTTCAATTAGCCATTAAATCAGAGATGATTGGAAYGTGCCAGTCTCCTTCAAAAAGAAGATCCTCATCCCTGGGCAAGCGGGCAGCAGAAAGAGAGATGCCTACCGTACCACCAGAAACTGTCTTCAACATCTTCCCTCTGTGATACTCAGTCAAAGGCTAAAAATATTTTTCTAGTAAATCAAATCAAAAATCAAATCAAATTTTATTTGRCACATGCGCCAAATACAACAGGTGTAGACCTTACAGTGAAATGCCTACTTACAAGCCCTTAACCAACAACACAGTTTAGAAAATACCCCCCAAAAAATTTGAGATAAGAAAAACAAATAATTAAGGAGCAGCAGTAAATAACAATAGCAGGGTTATATACAGGGGGTACCGGTTCAGAGTCAATGTGTCAATGTGCGGGGGCACCGGTGTCAAGGTAATTGAGGTAATTATGTACATGCAAGTAGGGTTATTAAAGTGGCTATGCATAGATAATAACAGAGAGTACAGTCATGGCCAAAAGTTTTGAGAATGACACAAGTATACATTTTCACAAAGTCTGCAGCCTCAGTTTGTATGATGGCAATTTGCATATACTCCAGAATGTTATGAAGAGTGATCAGATTAATTGCAATTAATTGCAAAGTCCCTCTTTGCCATACAAATGAACTGAATCCCCCAAAAACATTTCCACTGCATTTCAGCCCTGCCACAAAAGGACCAGCTGACATCATGTCAATGATTCTCTCGTTAACACAGGTGTGAGTGTTGACGAGGACAAGGCTGGAGATCACTCTGTCATGCTGATTGAGTTTTCGAAAAACAGACTGGAAGCTTTCAAAAGGAGGGTGGTGCTTGGAATCATTTGTTCTTTTTCCTCGTCAACCATGGTTAACTGCAAGGAACACGTGCCGTCATCATTGCTTTGCACAAAAAGGGCTTCACAGGCAAGGAATATTGCTGCCGGTAGTTCCACCTAAATCAAAATTTATCGATATCAAGAACTTTCAAGGAGAGCGGTTCAATTGTTGTGAAGAAGGCTTCCAGGGCGGCACAGTATAAGTCCTCAAGCGCCAGGGACAAATTCCTAAAGTTGATTTCAGCTGCGGGATCGGGGCCCACCAAGTACAGGCTTGCTCAGGAATGGCAGCAGGCCAGGTGTGAGTGCTCTGCACCACAGTGGAGGCAAAGACTTTTGGAGGATGGCCTGGTGGTCAAAAAAGGTCAGCAAAGAACCCACTTCTCTCCAGGAGAAACATCAGGGACAGACTGATATTCTGCAAAAAGGTACAGGGATTGGACTGCTGAGTATGGGGTAAAGTTCATTTTCTCTTGATGAATCCCCTTTTTTGATTGTTTGGGGCATCCGGAAAAAAGCTTTGTCCTGAGAAGAAAGGTGAGCGCTACCATCAGTCCTGTGTCATGCCAAACAGTAAAGCATCTGAGAACATTCATGTGTGGGGTTGCTTCTCAGCAAGGGAGTGGGCTCACGCACAATTTTGCTTAAGAACACAAGCATGAATAAAGATGGTACAACACATCCTCCGAGAGCAACTTCTCCCAACAATCGCAGGAACAGTTTGGTGACGAACAATGCTTTCAAGCATGATGTGGAAACCTTGCTATCAGGCAAAAGTGATAACTAAGTGGTCGGGACAAGAACATTGATATTTTGGGTCCATGGGCCAGGAAACTCCCAGACCTTAATTCCCATTGAGAACTGTTGGTCAATCCACAAAGGCGGGTGGAGGGCAAACAACCCACAAATTTCTGACAAACTCAAGCATTGATTATGCAAGAATGGGCCTGCCATCAGTCAGGATGTGGCCCAGAAGTTTAATTGAAGCATGCCAGGGCGGATTGCAGAGGTTTTGAAAAAGAAGGGTCAACTATGCAATTATTGACTCTTTGTATCAACTTCATGTAATTGTCATAAAAGCCTTTGACACTTATGAAATGCTTGTAATTATACTTCAGTATTCCATAGTAACATCTGACAAAAATATCTAAAGACATTGAAGCAGCAAACTTTGTGTAAATTAATATTTGTGTCATTCTCAAAACTTTTGGCCACGACTGTAGCAGCAGCGTGGGGGGGGGGGGAGAGGCGGTGCAAATAGCCGTTTAGAAGCCTCTTGGACCTAGACTTGGCCCTCCGGTGCTGCTTGCCGTGCGGTAGCAGAGAGAACAGTCTATGACCAGGGTGGCTGGAGTCTTAGACAATTTGACACCGCCTGGTATAGAGGTCCTGGATGGCAGGAAGCTTGGCCCTGGTGATGTACTGGGCCGWACGCACTACCCTCTGTAGTGCMTTGCGGTCGGAGGCCGAGCAGCTGCCATACCAGGCAGTGAATCAACCTGTCAGGATGCTCTCGATGGTGCAGCTGTAAAACGTTTTGAGGATCTGAGGACCCATGCTACATCTTTTCAGTCTCCTCAGGGGGCATAGGTTTTGTCGTGCCCTCTTCATGACGGTCTTAAGAGAAAGGGTCTCAAATGTACCACTGGTGATCTTCAGCATAGTATCTACTTGATAGTAGATACTGTTGAAAGTAGAGGTTTAGTAGCCTCCTGCTCTCTTGACTCCTTATGGAGTTGTAATGCAAATCATGTTTGGCTTGACAATGACAATTGAGTAGGCAACAGCACAAACAGATCTTGGATGAAACAGATCTGGGACCAAACAGATCTGGCGATCTGGGACCAAGCTAAAGGTGTAGTAGCAGAGAGAGAAGAAACAAGAAGCCAGCGCCAGTTCACTCTGAAACACGCAGTAACATGTCAACAGCTTCACTCTATGTCTACCATACTCACAGGCTAAAATACATTTCTAGTCAGAGAAAGCCTCAAATCAAACAACAAAATCTTCTGGWTTGAATGTCCTCCTCCTTGATGACAGTAAATAATCACTGAGTTGGAGGTATAATAACCCCTTAAGATCGATGTCCACACCCCCACGTAAATCTAATTAGCATTAAAAAAAATAATAACATAAAAATCTGTCCGCTTAAGCTAGAGAGATCTGTTTTTTGTATTGGATGCATCTCAAGCCAACCAATCCACTTAATGTCGAAACTTTCCAATTCCTGGCGGTGGAAAGGGTACAGCAGATATAGAGCGGTGCTGGTGAAGGTACAGAGCTAGAGCGGTGTGGAAAGGGTGACAGAGCTAGAGCGGTGCTGTGAAAGGGTGACAGAGCTTAGAGCGGTGCTGGTGGGGAAAGGTGACAGAGAAATAGAGATAGAGGTAGTGAGTTGAAAGGTGACCAGAGCTTTAGAAGCGGTGCTTTGTTGAAAGGTGCAAACAGAGATATTAGAAGCGGTGGCTGGTGGATAAAGGGTGAAAGGATTATAGAGCCGGTTGCTTGGTTGAAGGTGACAGAGCTAGAGCCGGTGCGGTTTGTGTGTGCTAAAGAAAGCGGTAACTGGGTGAAAGGGTAACAAAGAGGCTAGAAGCGGTGGGCCGGTGGAAAGGCGACAGGAAGCTTTAGAGCGGGCGCTGTGAAAGGTTTGGACAGAAGGAATCTAGAAGCGGTGGCTTGTGAAACAGGTGGAACAGAGCTAGGAGGCCGGTGGCGGTTGGGGAAGAGGGCTAGAGCGGTGGCGTGAAGGTGAAGAGGCCTAGAAAAGCGGTGGGGGCGGTGGAAAGAAGCGGTTGCTGTTGAAAGGTTGACGAGAATAGAAGCGGGTGCGGTGGAAAAGGTGGAACAGAAAGCGGTGGGCTGGGTGGGAAAAGGTGGGACAGAAGGTAAGAGCGGTGCTGTTGAAGTGAACAGAAAAATTAGCAGGGGGTGGCTTGTGGAAAAAAGGTGGACAGAGGCTAGAGGGTGCTTGGTGAAAGGGTGAACGAATAGAAAGCGGTGCTGGTTGAACAGGTTGACAGAAAACTAAGAGCGGTGCTGGTGGAAAGGTGACAGAATAGAGCGGTTGGGCGGTGAAGGTTGGAAAACAGAGGCCTTAGAAGCGGGTGGCGGTGGACAGAACTAGAGCGGGTGCTGTTGAAGGTGGACGAGGTTAGAGCGGTGGGCTGTGGAAAGGTTTGACCAGAGCCTTAGGACGGTTGGGTTTTGTCAGACCATGAGACATCCCGAAAATAGGTCTTCTCACAAAATTGTCTGTAGTGTCTGAACGGTTTGGCCTACAAACTATTATGACCCCTCTAGAGATGAGACTCTCACAAACACGATGCGGTTCTCCGTTTTGCTCTACGACCTCCACAAGTGTCAGGAGACTTGTCTGAAGTCGGTACAGCTGATCTGCCAACTTCTAATATGACCCCTCTGTGCAAAGCTGAGACTCTCACAAACATGTACATGTCGGCCTACAAACTATTATGACCCCTCTTGAGATGAGACTCACACAAACACGATGCTGTTCTCTGTTTTGCTCTAGGACGCCCACAGGCCTCACAAGACTCGCCTGAAGGTCCACCGGTACCAGTTGAAAAACTGAATGGAAGTATACAGTATATAGAGACTGTTTAATGTAAAAAAAAATATTGGGTTAAATACATGTAAAAATATCCTGATCTTTCCTATATCTCTCAGATATACGACCTCCATCTCTCCGAGTTGTCTCCCCTATATCTCTCAGATATAGGGGAGACAACTCGGAACAAACTTCATTTTGATATTTTGGGGGGATAATCTGTTGATCCATGTAGTGAATCTGTTATTCAATGCGTTTGTATGGGCTAATAGCACTAAGGCCAAAAATACATTTGCATTAAAAAATATATATATATATTTTTTTTTATACTTCAAGGGGTCTTAAAATTCTAAATCAAATAGCTCAATTATCCTTGGTATGACATTCTTTAAAAAATTCCATATAGCTTTGTAGAACCCCCCGGCTTAGACTCGGATGGGTTAAAACCCTTCTGCCAATAAGGTGCCAATAGAAKATTAAATGATCAATACACCTGATTAGTGCCTAAATGAAACGTTACACTCAACGATTGTCCACCATAATAAGACCAGAGCGAGTAGGACTAGGCGGTATACCGCATTTTACTATACACCGGTATTTACGCACGGACAGGTTTGKGTTTTTACTTTACCTTCTATAACGTTATTTGAATGTTTGGTTTGTTAACTGTGATACGCCGTGTGTAACGTACGTTTTTATAGTTTACTCCGCTACTTGAGTCATCCCTCTCCGTTCTCTCTCCATGCCGCTTTCCACACAGACCTAGTCCCGCCCCGTCACTCAAGGAGCGCATTTGTTGTTGCTTGACCACCCACTAGACACTCGTTCATTGGTCAATGCAGCACATGCAACAATGTTGATGACAACGATGTTGTTTCCACTTTGATCTTAATATAAATCCACAAGCGTTCTATAATTACAATATTAGTTTGTTTCTTACATCTGCAAACAGCTAGTTCGTATTTTCTTAGTAAGTTAAGCTAAATCATGTTAGCTGGCTAGCTAGCTAGCTAGCTAATAAAAGTACTGAGTCAGAGCAAACGTAGCTAACTAATGCAGCCTGATACCAGTACTGGTGGAGGCTTAAATCAGCATGTTGTTTGTGCAACAGTATCTTCCAAATCAAAGAGGAATAGGAGAAGCATGAATATGTTCGCTATATGAATACAGATTTAATGTAGCCAAAGATTACAGGGTCCCCTAGGAAACACTGAATATCACTTTGGTTCCTACCCTGTCACAATAACGTCCATGGCATTTTCATTCGTTGTCATGTCACACAACACTGTATTCAAAGTGCCCACTATTATTTATAATCTAACTATAGAATTATAATAAACATTCTATTTCCATGATTCCAAAAGTTCACCCAAGCGGTTAAAAATAATTTGAGAAATACCATGATATGATATTTTGTCCATATCGCCCAGCCCTAAGAAAGAGCGAGAGATAAGCAATAGGTGGTCATCCAGGCCCATCAATACATTCAGCCTATAGTAGTGTTGTATTTCCATACCGATACCAGGTTTAGTATCATGATACTCGATATCACAATAAAAAAGCCATATTAGCCAAAGTCCAAACAGATAAACTCAGCTACTGCTCTGTTCAATCGTTGGGCATCTTTAGAATTCATTATCAATACATTTGAACATTTTTATGTCAATCTTTTATAAACAGTCATGTATGCATTAATTAATTCAATTATACAATCATAAAATCTTTTTGAATTTGTTTTTACCAATCTAACTACAAAACAACATAATGGTAATCCTTTTTTCAATAAGGATTCAGGATTCAGTAAATCTCTATTGGTAAACTGGGTAAATCAAGATGTAGCCTAGGTCTATTCACAATAGATAGTATATTATTCAATAGGAGTGTGGTGCATTGAGTTAATGAGCTCGTTTTAGCTATTTCATGGGGCAACAGATGACAAACAATCCCTTCCATTTAGGACTTATTTTACTGGCAACAGTTAGGAGAACATATTTTATTGGCAACAGTTAAGAGAACATATTATTTTATTGGCAACAGTTAGGAGAACATATAATTTATTGGCAACAGTTTAGGAGGACATACAATTCATTTTTATTGGCAAACAGTTAAGGAGAACATATTATTTTAATATGGCAACAGTTTAGGAGAATATTTTTTTGGCAACAGTTAGGAGAACATATTATTTTATTGGAAACAAGTTAGGGAACAATTTATTTTATTGGCAACAGTTAGGAGAAAATATTTTTTATAGGCAACAGTTTAGGATAACATATTATTTTAACAGGCAACAGTTAGAAAAAACATATTATTTTACAGGCAACAGTTAGGAGAAATATTATTTTATTGGCAACAGTTAGGAGAACATATATTTTTATAGGCAACAGTTTGGATAACATATTATTTTACAGGCAACAGTTTAGGAAGAACTATTATTTATTGGCAACAGTTAGGAGAACATATATTTTATAGGCAACAGTTAGGATACATATTATTACAGGCAACAGTTTAGGAGAAATATTATTTTTATAGGCAACAGTTAGGAGAACATATTATTTTATTGGCAAAGTTAGGAGAAAATATTTTTATAGGCAACAGTTAGGAAACTATTTTTATTGGCAACAGTTTAGGAGAAAATATTATTTTATAGGGCAACAGTTAGGAGAACATATTATTTTATTGGCAACAGTTAGGGAACATAATAATTTATTTGGCACAGTTGGAGAAATATTATTTTTATTGGCAACAGTTTAGGAGAAAAATATTATTTTATTGGCAACAGTTGGAGACATATATTATTTTATTGGCCACAGTTTAGGAGAACATATTATTTTATTGGCAACAGTTAGGAGAACATATTATTTTATTGGCAACAGTTAGGAGAATATATTTTATAGTACTGATCAACAACAATTGTATAGAAGAAGCAATCTCTTCTTTTTTTAAATTGTGCTCTTTCTTTTAGGAAAGTAATGACGTCATTAGCAAGGCAGAACGTGGCTGTGGAATCTGACTATGGAATGTAGTGGAACCTAGACGGGAGGCGCGGGAGACGAAGAAGTGACAGTTTTTGTTGACAATCAGCATATTTTGCATTACGGTTTGCACATTATCACAAACAAAGTACTTGGTTAGTGAATTCAGCTGTAAGCTAGCAAAGACAGTTAGCCTACAATTAAAGCTGAAAGCTACCGGTATCATCTTGTAAAAGTGTTSTAGCCTGTATGGACATTGTTTTGTGAACAGTAATGAACCGTTTCAACATTTCTACATGGCGTGTTGCATTATTCAAGTGTGTTAACTTCTGTGCAGCGTAGGGTTGGGTTGTATCCAGACTTTTACATTGTCATAGTGTTTCTGTATCATACTGTGGAATACAGTATTATCAGAAGTGCACACAAGGAGCGCTATTTTTTATATTTTTTAAATACACTTTTTTTTAATGCCCAAAACAATTTAGGCAACAGAGACCTTGATCCAGGAGGGGAATGAATGTATCTGCTGTAACCAAGAAGCTTGATCTTGACATATAGCCACTTATCATTCCTTTATTTGACACATCTTAGAGTTCTTATAGTTACAGTGCATTTGGAAAGTATTCAAACCCATTGATTTTTTCCACATTTTGTTACGTTACAGCCTTATTCTAAAATTTATTAAATACCTTGTTTTCCTCATCAATCTACAACACAATTACCCATTGCGATAGATCAAAGAGACTAACCACAGGCTTTTAGAATGTTTGCAAATGATTAAAAATGTTTTGCAATGTTATTTTCACATGTATTCAGACGCCTTTGCTATGAGACTCAAGATTGAGCTCAGGTGCATCCTGTTTCCATTGATCATCCTTGAGATGTTTCTACACTTGATTGGAGTCCACAGTGTAAAACTCAATTGATTGGACATGATTTGGAAAGGCACACACCTGTCTATATAGGTTCCCACAGTTGACAGTGTATGTCAGAGCACAAACCAAGCCATGAGGTTGAAGGAAATGTCCGTAGAGCYCCGAGACAGGAYTGTGTCGAGGCAATGATATTGGCGCCGGAGGGGATGGCTGCCGTTTTTACGGGCTCCTAACCAACTGTGCTATTTATTTTWWWAAATTGCATTGTTTGTAACTTCTTTTGTACATAAAGTTGCTGCTACCGTCTCTTATGACCCGAAAAGAGCTTCTGGACATCAGAACACCGTTTACTCACCTCGAACTGAACAAATATTTTTTCTTTAATGAGTCCGACGCGAACAATATACTGCTCTCCGGAGACCAGTCCCAAATCCCTGTCAAATCCTTGTCGTGAAGAAAAGGCGGAGATACAGAGGGAGAAGGTCAACTCGCTGATCTACGGTCGAGACCTTACTACCAACAGGACATTAAAAACTGTAATATCTTATGTTTCACAGAGTCGTGGCAGAATGACATAGATAATGTAGAGCTGGCTGGATCCTGGACTTCCTGATGGGCCGCCCCAAGGTAGTAAGGGTAGGCGACAACACATCTGCCACGCTGATCCTCAACACCGGGGCCCCTCAGGGGTGCGTGCTTAGTCCCCTCCTGTACTCCCTGTTCACCCATGACTGTGTGGCCAAGCACAACTCCAACACCATCATTAAGATTGCCGATGACACAAGTGGTAGGCCTGATCACAGACAACGATGAGACAGCCTATAGGGAGGAGGTCAGAGACCTGGCCGTGTGGTGCCAGGACAAAAACTTATTTCTCAATGTGAGCAAGACAAAGGAGATGATCGAGCACTACTGGAAAAGGAGGGTCGAACAGGCCCCCGTTAATATTGACTGGGCTGTAGTGGAGCGTGTCGAGAGTTTCAAGCTCCTTGGTGTCGACATCACCAACAAACTATCATGGTCCAAACATACCAAGACAGTTGTGAAGAGGGCACGACAACACATTTTCCCCCTCAGCAGACTGAAAAGATTTGGCATGGGTCCCCAGATCCTCCAARAGTTGTACAGCTGCACCAGACAGCATTCTGACCGGTTGCATTGCAGCCTGGTATGGCAACTGCTCGCCATCCGACCATAAGGCACTACAGAGGGTAGTGCRTACCTATATACTAGGGCGGTGTCAGAGGAAGGCCCAAAAAATTGTCAAAGACTCTAGTCACCCAAGTCATAGACTGTTCTCTCAGCTACTGCACGGCAAGCGGTACAGGAGCAGCCAAGTTTGTATATAGCCTCATTATTGTTATGTAATTGAATTGTGTTACTTTTTATTTTTTTACTTTAGTTTRTTTATTACTTTAGTTTAATATTTATTTAGTAAATATTTTCTTAACTCCATTTCTTGAACTGCATTGTTGGGTAAGGGCTTGTAAGTAAGCATTTCATGGTAAGGTCTACTACACCTGTTGTATTCGACGCATGTGACAAATAGAATTTGATTTGGCATTTCTGCAGCATTGAAGGTCCCCAAGAACACAGCGGCCTCCATCATTCTTAAAGGGATGAGGTTTGGAACCACCAGGACTCGTCCTAGAGCTGGCCGGTCAGCCAAACTGAGCAATCAKGGGAGAAAGGCTTTGGTCAGGGAGGTGACCAAGAAATTGATGGTCTGTCTGATGGAGCTCCAGAGTTCCTCTGTGGAGATGGGAGAATCYTCCAGAARGACAACCATCTCTGCAGCACTCCACCAATCAACCCTTAATGGTACAGTGGCCAGACGGAAGCCACTCCTCAGTAAAAGGCACATGACAGCCTGCTTGGAGTTTGCCAGAAGGCMCCTAAAGACTCTCAGACCAYGAGAAAGAAGACTCTCTGGTCTGATGAAACCAAGATTGAACTCTTTGGCCTGAATGCCAAGTGCCACATCTGGATAAAACCTGGCACCATCCCTATGGTGAAACATGGTGGTGGCAGCATCATGCTGTGGGGATGTAATTCAGCGACAGGGACTGTGAAACTAGTCAGGATTGAGGGAAAGATGAACGGAGCAAAATACAGAGAGATCYTTGATGAAAACTTGCTCCAGAGCGCTCAGGACCTCAGACTAGGGCAAAGGTTCACCTTCAAACAGAACAACGACCCTAAGCACACAGCCAAGAGAATGCAGGAGTGGCTTCGGGACAAGTCTCTAAATGTCCTTGAGTGGGCCAGTCAGGGCCCGGACTTGAACCAGATCAAACATCTCTGGGAGACATGAAAATATATTTTCAGCGACGCTCCCCATCCAACCTGACAGAGCTTGAGGGGATCTGCAGAGAATAATGGGAGAAACTCCCCAAATACAGGTGTGCCAAGCTTGTAGCGTCATACCCAAGAAGACTCTAGGCTGTAATCGCTGCCAAAAGTGCTTCAACAAAGTACTGAGTAAAGGGTCTGAATACTTATGTAAATGTGATATGTCCGTTTTTGTTTTTATACATTTGYAAAAAATATATATATATATTTTTCATTATGGGGTATTGTGTGTAGATTGATGAGGGAAAAAAACKATTTAATCAATTTTAGAATAAGACTAACATAACAAAATGTGGAAAAGGTTAAGGGATCTGAATACTTTCAGAATGCACTGTATACTTAACATATAGTTAGTTATAAGCAGTGGCGTAGCACGCACCCCCGCAACCACTGTGAGGCGGGGGTACCCCCCACCCCCAAAATTGGTATTGAAAATCATACCGTCGGTATTTCGAAATACCGCAGTATATGGTAGAAACTGTATATTGCCCTAGAATAATTCAGCATCAGTGTGTAGCTAACAATGAATGAGTAAGTGGAGAAGGTACTGTGATCTTCACGCTATAAAGTACAGAAGTTTCGGTATACCGTTCAACCTTAGCCTACAGATTAGTACAGTACACACACACACACAACACAACACCACACACACACCACACACCAACCACACACACACACACACACACACACACACACACACACACACACACACACACACACACACACACACACACACACACACATAGGCCGAGAGCCTTCAGGGATAGACCTGTCGTTTGGTGAAAGCCTATACTGTATAAATGAAAGGTAATACAACTACATCACTGGAGACAGACATCACAATCTATAAAAATGACTGTTCACTTCAATGTTATTTTCTACTGCTCTTGTTGCTATGGATGTTGCTAACGAATGAGCGGTCCCTTTCATAAGGTATTGTGAGGGTGTTATGTGGCAGAAAAAGAGCAGAAATGTGTTCATTAGCTCTTAACTCTTCCAGCCACAATCCTTCACTCTTCTCTGATTGAAGAGGACCAACACCTGTCCACAGACAATCCACTGAAGTGCCCCTAAGGGGAAGGAAAGGACTCCCGTAAGGTAGTAGGTACAAGTCCCAYGTTGTGGGTAGAAAACATCTGGTTGACATCACTATAAGCACATTACAGGGCTGAAGGGCTCAACCAAATTCATGTCATTTTAACCTGCGATCAAATAAAATGAGCAACTAGTAGAGAAGCTTCTATGAATATGATAATATACACAGCATAGTCCAAACACCGCTAGGCACATTTGATTGAATCTGGCCTATTACACTATTACACCACATCAGATATTTCACTATAGGAGAACCGAACACTAAGGTAGAGAGCTCCCCATTCACCTGAAATTACCTTTTAATCTTGCTATTTAAATCAGCTCATAATCAAAACACCTTGACTGCTCAAATTCGCTGAATGTTCCAATTCTYAGGCTTACAGAATCAATGAACCTGGAAGACCACTCAGCAGCAGCATAGCTGTTGAATCCACACAGCAAATACAGAAATCACAGCCCCTGAAGTTTCTCTGCTCCCTCTCACCTCTCCCTGGCTGGCTCATTTATTTTATCTTTATTTATCTAGGCAAGTCAATTAAGAACAAATTCTTATTTTCAATGACAGGCTAGGAACTGCCTTGTTCAGGGGCAGAACAACAGATTTTGACCTTGTCAGCTCGGGAATTTGATCTTGCAACCTTCCGGTTACTATTCCCATACGGTTACTATAACGCTCTAACCACTAGGCTATCTGCCGCTCCACTCATTAAACCAGTGAGCGTGGCAAATTAAAAAGAGCTCCTTGTCATGTGCCACACCACTGGGAAGACAGGGAGGAAACCGCTCTACTTAAACACTTCCTACTTCCTGCTCAACTCAGCTWGTGTATTAAGGGGTGTATTAACTAGACCTACCCTGCACCAGCCCTCAAGTCACTACTGTTCAAACAATCAGGGTAGTCAGGGTGGCCTGAGTCTGATCACATAACATTGGCTGCCATTTTCTGTTCATTTCCCGGCAATTCTACAACCCAGCAGGTGACCTACTGCACACGGCCGTAAGGGGATATAGAGGAAGCTACCTACGTTAACCACAACCACAACCCCAGCCACCAAACCAGCTAGACAGGGGTAGTGGTGGTGCTAGAGGTAGTGTAGAGGGAAGATCTCTGTGGAAGCTGTGATCACTACATTTACTAGGYCGAGCTCAATCCACTACTGCTTGTTAGTGTACACTCAGAAATGCCAATTTTATAGACAGAAGACGAGGGCGTGCGGGTGGGGTGGAGTTGGCGCGTCACTCAGCAGCAGCAGGGATGCATCACAAATTCCCTTGATACTACTTTTTTAACAAGGTTCATAGGGCCCATTATGTATGATTAACTTCTTATGGCTGCAGGGGCAGTATTGAGTAGCTTGGATGAAAGGATGAAAGGTGCACAGAGGTGAGTAGCTTGGATGAAAGGTGCACAGAGGTGCCCGTTCCATCGCTCAACTGAAGTCAATGTAATTCTCCGGTTGGAACGTTATTCAAGATGTATATTAACAACATTCTAAAGATTGATTCAGTACATCGTTTGACATGTTTCTACTGACTGTTACGGAACTTTTGGACATTTCGTCACGTTATAGTGGACGCGCTTTGTGACTTTGKAATTGTTTACCAAACGCGCTAACCAAAGTAGCTAATTGGACATAAATAAYGGACATTATCGAACAAATCAAGCATTTATTGTGGACCTGGGATTCCGAGACTTGCATCTGATGAAGTTCATCAAAGGTAAGGAAACATTTATCATGTATTTCTGGTTTCTGTTGAGTCCAACATGGCGGCTAATTGGCTATTGTCTGAGCGCCGTCTCAGATTATTGCATGGTTTGCTTTTTCCGTAAAGTTTTTTTGAAATCTGACACAGCGGTTGCATTAAGGAGAGGTATATCTATATTCATGTGTATATTATATCTACATATGATGAGATTTCTGTTGAAACATGTGGCTATGCAAAATACTTGATGTTTTTGGAACTAGTGAATGTAACGCCGCCAATGTTAACTCAGATTTTTTATATAAATATGAACTTATCAACAAAACATGCATGTATTGTGTAACATGAAGTCCTATGAGTGTCATCTGATGAAGATCATCAAGGTTAGTGATTCATTTTTATCTCTATTTCTGCTTTTTTGTGACTGCTATCTTTCGCTGGAAAAATGGCTGTGCTTATTGTGGTTTGGTGGTGACCTAACATAATCGTTTGTAGTGCTTTCGCTGAAAAGCATATTTGAAATCAGACACTTTGGTGAGATTAASAACAAGATTACCTTTAAAATGATATAAGACACATGTATGTTTGAGGAATTTTAATTATGAGATTTCTGTTGTTTGAATTTGGCGCCCTGCACTTTCACTGGCTGTTGTCATATCGATCCCGTTAGCGGGATTGCAGCCATAAGAAGTTTTAAGGGAATAGGGTTCTATTTGGGACGCACCCCAGAAATACAATTCTCCACTACTCCACTGATTCAGGTTAAGAGGGTAGAAATGAATTTCAAATAGCCAGTTAATAGCCAGTTAACATTACAGCACATAGAGAGCTGAGATTTTGAGCTGTGATAACCTGATAATGCCTGGGCCCACACATGCATCCTTAGGTCTAACAGCGGCAGGACTGCGTGACAAACACAGGCATCACTCAACCTGAAGGCCCTGTGGCTAAGTGGAGGGCCCGAATGGAAGAGGAGCTCTGGATGCATCGATCTGCGCTTTGAGGTTATTAGGGAGCCTTTACCACAGAGTAGAGCCCTACCCAGGCCCGACATTCAGGCCCTACCCTACCCAGGCCCGACATCCAGGCCCTACCCTACCCAGGCCCAAAATTCAGGCCCTACCCTACCCAGGCCCGACATTCAGGCCCTACCCTATCCAGGCCCGACATTCAGGCCCTACCCTACCCAGGCCCGATTGCTTCTGCGAAATTTAAAGCCCTGCCGAAACCCAAAATCWGAAATAACTGTCACTCGCTCCATGYGTGCAGGCAGCTCGCTCTGCATGCACTCTGCTCATGGTGTCTCTGAGTCAGTGAGTAGCCATAGCAACGGCTCAGGCAGCTCTTGGGCGGCTCTGCTCATCGAAGAAAGGAGAGAGCAGTGAGCTGTAAGCTACTTTCGTCACAGACAAAACTCAAGCAACATTATTATTTTCTGTGAAATAATCTCTATTGTCTTATATTTGACGAGGTTGAAGCACTTCTGACACCACATTATGATCTTAGTCAGATGTGACTGTACTGCGCAGCAGAGCACGAGCAAATGGCTCAGCTTCAAAATGTTAGTGATCAATTTAGTGATACCTGAGGCCTACCAGTAGCCTAGTTATTGATGACAAAAACAGGCCCTACCCAGCCCTAACCCGATGTAGTGTTGGGGCCGGTCGGGCTCAGGTCAAATAGCAGAGCTCTACCACAGAGGGTGTGGGTGCAGTGTGTGTGGCCCAGGGGACTACTGAGTGTGACTGCCCTGCTCAGCCTCCATCTCCAACCGGTTAATTAAATMAGCCATTTGGACCTGGTTAGCTGCCTGCCTCCCTCCACTCTACTCTGCTTCACACAACATACTGTATTACAGCCTTAACTGGTGGAGCCCGGAGTGTTTTCTATGGGGACGCTGCATGGGGCATCCTGAGGAAACAGGATAGGGCAGGATACCCCTGGACTCAGTCAAACTACATGACGGACAGATTCTCAGAGGAGCTAGGMCCGAACTGTATGTGGATGAGTCATAGTACTGAAACATCATTCAGCCATTAAGACTTTTCAATGTTTGCTCAATTAATGACCCAGGCAGAATGGATTTTGTAAACCATACAGGATGGACAGGCAGAGCAACACACATACACATCATTACAACATCAATCAATCCACACACTAACACAAACTCCCCGGCCCAGCCAGCCACTCACCCTCTCTAGGTCCTGGCGTAGGTGTGTGAACAGTTTGAGGCGTCGGTACAGCACGTCCTGCTCCTGCTGCGCCAGGTTATCTACCTCGTCTCTTTTCAGTGTCACCAGCGGACGRTTGAAGTTGGACTTCCTCCTCAGCTTCCAGAACTGGTACAGGAAGTCCACRTGGGCGTCCGGCAGGCCCAGGCTCTCCGCCACGTCTTTGGGGTCCACCAGGTGGTAGAACTTGTCCTCCAGCTCCTGTAGTTTCTGTTTGCGCTGGCTGGCCTTCTCCCTCTCCATCTGGTCCCGGTCTGGACGCTCCACAGGTGGCAGCTCGCTGGCCGCTTGGTGGTGTTCCGGCCCGGCATTGGCTCTGTGCTCGTTGCCGTGTCCGGCCCAGTCCGTTTTGCTGCTGGCACCAGAGCAGTGGGCGCCGTTGGTGTGGTTACTGTTACCGGTCATGGCGTTGGTGTGGTTACTGTTGCCGGCGACAGCGGCAGCGTGGTTACTGTTGCCGGTAGTGCTGCTGTGCTCCAGGCAGTATGATTTGAAGCGCACCTCGTCGTTCTCAGCCAGGATGGTACGCATCTCCAGGCCGTGGTCAAACGAGCAGGTCACATGGAAGGCCACAATACAGGAGGGCATGGAGCACTGGGGGATGGAGGGAGGAGAGTTACATATTTACATATGAGTCACATCAACACTGCTCAAGAATTGTTAAACACATAAAGATGACAAGGTACACAGTCACAACAATAGTTTCTCTCTGATGATGTTTGCCTCACACAAACAGAAACGTGTTAATGATTGCTAAGCAACACTGTCACAACTCCTTCCTCTGCCACCACAGTGTGCGTGACAAAGAATGTGTTCAGAGAAATGTCTGTTCTGGAAAACTTCTTCTAACCGTCTGCCTCTGTCTGGTCTATCCCAGACAGACAGGCGCTCTTGTCCTGTGGGCAACACGGTCAAAACAAACATTGGTTCCCATATTGTCACAAACCCTGATCTGTCTGTACCGCCCTCATAACAACCAGTCTAAAATCAAACCTCTGTTCTTGCCTTTCCTCAGGCCTATCCATTTCAAACCTCAGACTGGTCCCATGATGTGATGGGGGGAGGAGGGATGGGGGAAAGGAGGGATGCGGGGAAGGAGGGATGGGGAGGAGGGATGGGGGAGGGAAGGGAGGCTAGTAGTGTTTTCCATTCCATCAGAGGCCTACATTTTCTAAGGGCCTGGGATGACAATGACGAGCATGCTCAAGGACTGCGTCCCAAATGGTACTCTATATAGTGCACTACATAGGCCTAACTCAYGAAGTAGTGCACTATGTAGGGAATAGGATGCCATTTGTGGYATCTGTCTCTTTCCTTCGCTCTCTACATAGGCAGAGAGGAGCCCACTTCGCTCCGACTCAGTCCTCTTCCCATTCCAACTCATTCTTTCTCGCCATCTCTCCTTCCCTCCCCCCGTCACAGTAGAATATCCCACTTATCTCAGTGGCTGTCTCTCTCCTGAGGGTTTGGAGCCCCTCCGGTTCTGTCTGCCATGACGAGGAGAGAGAAGCCACAACTGGAAATCACTATTCCTCAACTYTTCAGCCTGCAGCTGACTAGCATTGTCTGGCCGCTAGACATTAAATGGAAGTAGTTCTCTCCAGTCCAAATATATGACGGTCTGTCTGGTGGATAGAGGATACTGATACTGTACACGCTCTGATGCTTTACTGCAAACTTACTAGACCTCATCACCTTAATGCCAACGTTATGGGAGTACCAGATCCTTAGTGTAGATCCCAAATGGCACCCTATTCCCTATATAGTACACTAATTAAAGCAGCCATCAGGGACACATTATTGATGAGCTACATCATAACTTATTAGTATATGAATCTAATAATCCACCAATAAAACATGAAATCATCATTTGTCAGACAGTGATTCAACACGTGTGGTTAGTTAGTGCAACCGGTTTCAGTTGTTTGGTGTCAAACGAGCACAGCTTGACATCAGGGGACGTGCTGATTCTTTCTGAGAAACATCCCCTGCTATCTCTCTAAGTCCTATGTGTTCACGCCAAATGTACTGGTATTTTAATATGAACCGTTTATGATGATATGTGCCGCTAATGAGGAATTCATTTTCACACCTTCAGGGCATCTTTAACAGCCGAAGGTGCACTGACACACTTAATTGAAAAGGTGTTACTGGAGTGTGAGTGTTAAGTATCGTGATATCGTATTGTGAGGTCCCTGGCTATTCCTAGCCCTAGTGTGTGTGTGTGTGTGTGTGTGTATATATCACCTGTATGCAGGTGCCCGTGTGTTCTCGACACAGGCTGCAGGACAGGGCCCAGCGGCTGGCGGGAATGTGGGACACCTTAGTAATGGGCTCCATCTTCTCTGGACAGCCTATACTCACCTGGATACCACACACACACACACGCACAATGTCAACACAGATGTGTCTTACGAGACGTTCATACAGACAGTCACATCACGTACATGTATAGGGTTCCCAGAGGAGTGTTCAGAGTTTGTATAGATACTTATCAGGCACTGTGGTTCAGACTTTAATACAGATTGWAAGCGGTTCTTTTACTGAATTGATTGAATTTCATGTTTTCTTTATATAGTCTATATGACCATCAGGATAAAGACGGTATTCTGCATGCTGAGTATTTCTAGACCCAGTACTGTGCTCTCCTGAAGTGCCCTTCCCTTCCCGACAGGCTCAGATATTCATTCCCCCACATTCATATTCCTCACTCTGAAAATACTTTCTGTATGTTACGAATCCCGCCGAAGATGGTGCCTCTTCCCGTTCGGGCGGCGCTCGGCGGTCGTCGTCTCCGGCCTACTAGCTGCCACCGATCCCCTTTTCTGTTTCATTTAGTTTTGTCTGATTTGTTGCACCTGTTTTGTGTTTAGGTTTATTGTGGGCTATTTAAACCCAGTTGGCCCGCCWTTTGTGCGGGCTTGTTTTTCTGTTTGTGGTGTCGTATTTTTCTTGTGGTGTCTGTTCCCTGTGGATTTTGTCCTGTTTGTTTTGGACTGTACTTGACGCGCCCTTGGATGTGTGGCGTAGCCGTCTCGTTATATATCTTTTTGGACTATTTAAATCCACTTGCTACTCACTACCCTGCTCTCTGCGCCTGACTCCTTCATCACCACTATTGGAATTGTGACACTGTGACACTGTAAGCCTCACCCTTCATGTCAAATCAAATCAAATGTATTTATAAAGCCCTATCTCAAAGTGCTGTACAGAAACCCAGCCTAAAACCCCAAACAGCAAGCAATGCAGGTGTAGAAGCATGTCCAGCCCTAATAACATCCAGACATTCCTGACATCCTCTCCTCTCCTCTCCCTGACAATCCTGACATCCTCTCCTCTCCCTGACAATCCTGACATCCTCTCCTCTCCCTGACAATCCTGAGATCCTCCCTCCTCTCCTCTCCCTGACAATCCTGACATCCTCCATCCCCTCCTCTTCTCTCCCTCACAATCCTGACATCCTGTCCTCTCCCTGACAATCCTGACATCCTGTCCTCTCCCTGACAATCCTGACATCCTCTCCTCTCCCTGACAATCCTGACATCCTCTCCTCTCCCTGACAATCCTGACATCCTCCCTCCTCTCCTCTCCCTGACAATCCTGACATCCTCCATCCCCTCCTCTTCTCTCCCTGACAATCCTGACATCCTGTCCTCTCCCTGACAATCCTGACATCCTGTCCTCTCCCTGACAATCCTGACATCCCCTCCTCTCCCTGACAATCCTGAAATCCTCCATCCCATCCTTTCCCTGACAATCCATGAAATGCTGTGTGAATCCTCCCCATTCTGACTGCAACCATTGAACCAGGCATTTCACACAGAGTGGAGGACTGTGATCCCTCGCTCCGCCGCAGGCAGCACCCTAATTCCTTTCCATGCCTCACTTTTGTCCTCTCTTGATTAGGATATCCAAGCGTTTTCAGCTTTAAAGAACTGTGTCTCTTTCGGTGTTTGTCTTTGAGTGTGTGTGTGACTTTCTCTGTGTGTGTGTTTGTCTTTGAGTGTGTGTGTGACTTTCTCTGAGTGTGTGTGTGTGTGTTTGTGGTGCTTTTCAAATCACTCCTTCCGCTCATCCCGGCTCCAATTAGTTTATATTTCCAAAAGGCGATGAAAAGCTTTCATTTAAAGTGACAACTGGAAATGAGGAGGAAATCAAATGAAAAGGCAGACATTTAAGTTGACCTTTTTTATGAGGAGGGGGTTTGGAGGGCTGCTGAGAGAGTCACAGAGCTGCAGGGAGGGAGGTTAGTGATACAGCCTCAGCTGTAGCCGGACCCTCTGAGTGACACAGTCAAAGCCTCAGCCTGTATGACTGCCAGAAGGAGTCTGAACCAAAAGGTGAGCGCTGAAAGCCGCTCTCACACTTCACACCTTCACACCTTCACACCACTTCACATCTCCGCGAAGATATCTTATTAACTTACACCTTGTTGCCTGTGTCTTTAGTGCTGAGAGAGAGACCGCAGCAGCAATAATTAATTTATATTTAAAGAAGTTGGCGGGGAAGTAAAACAAACTAGGGTTGTCACGATACCAGTATTGAGATACTAAGAGACCAGATTTTCCCAAGCAAAAGATGAAAACACAAAGCAGACTAAACTCTTTGGTGATTAAAAAACCTGCTGTATATAACATAATTTGTGTGCTATAGCTTGTTAAAGCAACATGTGATTCTGGGTGACAACATAAGGTTGCCTGTTTCCAACATTAGGAATGTTTCCCTTGAGGAAATTCAGTCCACTTCATGTTTTCTTTCCTTGCTACGATACCTCTGAGTATCGCGATACTGGTATTGTAACAACCATAAAACAAACACAGAACAATAACAACTAGTCCTATCAAGGGTGACAAAATACAATTATTACTAAAAGGTTTCAGGACCCCGAATGGCACTTCATTAACTGGGTTCTAAGCTCTTAACGCCGGTTTGAGAAGCAGGTCTAAGAGCACGTTAGTCTTAATGTCCCCGGAATGTTGATGCTCAAAGTGTGTGTGCGCTTGTCTGTGTGGAAGTGGGAGTGTGTGTATCTGCATATATGTGAATCATTCCTGGATCTAGAGWTTCTGGGTTCAAGTCCAGGCTCTGTCGCAGCCGGCCGCGACCAGGAGACCCATGGGGCGGCGCACAATTGGCCCAGCGTCGTCCGGGTTAGGGGAGGGTTTGGCCGGCAGGGATGTCCTTGTCCCATTGTGCACTAGCGACTCCTGTGGCAGGCCGGGCACAGTGTTTCCTCCGACACATTGGTGCGGCTGGCTTCCGGGGTAAGTGGGCATTGTGTCAAGAAGCAGTGCGGCTTCTGCAAAGCCATAGCCAATCAATAAATAACATAATATATCGTTAAGGAAAGGTTTTCACCTTTAGCTCACAAGTGTCTGTAATAAAGCCCTTTTGAGGAAAAACTCATTCTGATTGGCTGGGCCTGGCTCACAAGTGGGTGGTCTATGCCCTCCCAGGCCCATCCATGGCTGTGTCCCTGCCAAGTCATGTGAAATCCATTGATTATGGCCTAATTTATTTATTTCAAATTACTAATTTCCTTATATGAACTGTAACTCATTAAAATCTTTGAAATTGTTGCATGTTGTGTTTATATTTTTGTTCAGTATATCTGACTTGTCTAGTTAAATAAAGGTTAAATACATATACATATATTTTAAATGAATAAATCCATATTAATTCCACTTTGGATGTGTATCAATACACCCAGTCACTACAACAGATACAGGCTTCCTTCCTAAGTCAGTTGCTGAGAGGAAGGAAACCATGAAGCCAATGGTGACTTAAAATGTTCAGCGTTTACTGGCTGTGATAGGAGAAAACTGAGGATGGATCAACAACATTGTAATTACTCCACAATACTAACCTAAATGACAAAGTGAAAAGAAGGAAGCCTGTACAAAAAAAAATATTCCAAACATTCATCCTGTTTGCAATAAGGCACTAGTAAAATTGCTAAGAAATTAACTTTGTCCTGAATACAAAGCGTATGTTTGGATCAAATCCAACAACACATTACTGAGTACCACACTTCATATTTTCAAGCATGGTAGTGCCTGCATCATGTATTGGGTATGCTTGTCATCGGCAAGGACTGGGGAGGATTTTAGCTAAGCACAAGCAAAATCCTAGAGGAAAACCTGTTCAGTCTTCTTTCCAACAGACACGGAGACAAATTCACCTTCCGCAGAACAATAACCTAAAACATAAAGCCAAACATACACTGGCATTGCTTACCAAGACGACATTAAATGTTCCTGTGTGGCCTAGTTACAGTTTGGAATTTAGAAAAATCTAAAATCAAATCAATCAAATGTATTTGTCACATACACATGGTTAGCAGATGTTAATGCGAGTGTAGCGAAATGCTTGTGCTTCTAGTTCCGACAATGCAGTAATAACCAACAAGTAATCTAACCTAACAATTCCACAACTACTACCTTATACAACACAGTGTAAAGGGATAAAGAATATGTACATAAAGATATATGAATGAGTGATGGTACAGAACGGCATAGGCAAGATGCAGTAGATGGTATCGAGTACAGAATATACATATGAGATGAGTAATGTAGGGTATGTAAACATAAAAGTGCATAGTTTAAAGTGGCTAGTGATACATGTATTACATAAAGATGGCAAGATGCAGTAGATGATATAGAGTACAGTATATACATATACATTATATTAAGTGGCATTGTTTAAAGTGCTAGTGATACATTTTTATTCAATTTCCATCAATTTCCATTATTAAAGTGAGCTGGAGTTGAGTCAGTATGTTGGCAGCAGCCACTCGATGTTAGTGGTGGCTGTTTAACAGTCTGATGGCCTTGAGATAGAAGCTGTTTTTCAGTCTCTCGGTCCCTGCTTTGATGCACCTGTACTGACCTCGCCTTCTGGAGATAGCGGGGTGAACAGGCAGTGGCTCGGGTGGTTGTTGTCCTTGATGATTTTTATGGCCTTCCTGTGACATCGGGTGGTGTAGGTGTCCTGGAGTGCAGGTAGTTTGCCTCCAGTGATGCTTTGTGCAGACCTCACTACCCTCTGGAGAGCCTTACGGTTGTGGGCGAGCAGTTGCCGTACCAGGCGGTGATACAGCCCGACAGGATGCTCTTGATTGTGCATCTGTAGAAGTTTGTGAGTGCTTTGGTGACAAGCCGAATTTCTTCAGCCTCCTGAGGTTGAAGAGGCGCTGCTGCGCCTTCTTCACCACGCTGTCTGTGTGGGTGGACCATTTCAGTTTGTCCGTGATGTGTATGCCGAGGAACTTAAAACTTTCCACCCTCTCCACTACTGTTCTGTCAATGTAGATAGGGGGCTGCTCCCTCTGCTGTTCCTGAAGTCTATGATCATCTCCTTTGTTGAAATAACAAATCAATGGAAAGTGTTTGCGTCAGACTTACAAAAAAAGGGATCCGAGTGGCGCAGCGGTCTAAGGCACTGCATCGCAGTGCTAGAGACATCACTACAGACCCGGGTTCGATCCCGGGCTGTATCACAACCGGCCGTGATCGGGAATCCCATAGGGAGGCGCACAATTGGCCCAGAGTCGTCCGGGTTAGGGTAGGGTTTGGCCGCGGTCGGCCGTCATTGTAAATAAGAATTAACTGAACTGCCTAGTTAAATAAAGGTTAAATAAAAAATGTAAATACTTTATTTTGCACTTCCGAGTCTTGCTTAGAGGATTTTTTTTTCAAGGACAATGTGCACATATTGTGCAAAGCTCTTAGAGACTTACACAGAAAGACTCACAGCTGTAATCGCTGCAAAGGTGATTCTAAGATATATTGACTCAGGCGTATCAGAAGTTTGGACACACCTAGTCATTCAAGGGTTTTTCTTTATTTTTACTATTTTCTACATTGTAGAATAATAGTGAAGACATCAAAACTATGAAATAACACATATGGAATCATGTAGTAACCCCCAAAAAGTGTTAAACAAATCAAAATTTTTATATTTGAGATTCTTCAAAGTAGCCACCCTTTGCCTTGACGACAGCTTTGCACATAAAGAAAAAACCATTGAATGAGTAGGTGGTCCAAACTTTTGACTGGTACTGTATGTGAATTAGATATTTCTGTATTTAATTTTCAATACATTTGCGAAAAATGTACTTTGTAAATATGGGTTATTGTGGTAGATGGGTGAAAAAACAACAACATTGAATCCATGTTGAATTCAGCTGTAACACAACAAAAAAGTGGAAGAAGTAAGGGGAATGAATACTTTCTGAAGGCACTGCATGATGCTGCGTGCTTGAGTTGTGAGTGCATGTGTATAATTTTTATTTATTTTTTACACCTTTATTTAACCAGGTAGGCTAGTGAGAACAAGTTCTCATTTGCAACTGCGACCCGGCCAAGATAAAGCATAGCAGTGTGAACAGACAACAACACAGAGTTACACATGGAGTAAACAATAAACAAGTCAATAACATAGTAGGGGGGAAAAATCTAAAAAAGACAATCATATACAATGTGTGCAAAAGGCATGAGGAGGTAGGCAATAAATAGCCCATAGGAGCGAATAATTACAATTTAGCAGATTAACACTGGGGTGATAAATCATCAGATGATCATGTGCAAGTAGAGATACTGGTGTGCAAAAGAGCAGAAAAGTAAATAAATAAAAACAGTATGGGGATGAGGTAGGTAAATTACCGATGGACTATGTACAGCTGCAGCGATCGGTTAGCTGTCAGATAGCAGATGTTTAAAGTTGTTGAGGGAGATAAAAGTCTCAAACTTCAGAGATTTTTGCATTCTTTCAGTCCAGTCGCAGCGAGGAGCTGGAGAAAGGCGGCCAAATGAGGTTTGGTGTTAGTGGGAGATCAGTGAGATACACCTGCTGGAGCGCGTGTACGGGTGGGTGTTGCCATGCTGACCATGAACTGAATGTGTGTGTTTACATATTTGTGTGTGCATGTGTGTGGGGTGCACATATGTGTGTGGTTCACGTGGGCTCACCTCGGGATCCATAGCACAGCTGACATGGACCCACTTTTCCACTGCGGGGGGCTTCAGGGCTCCGCCTCTCTTGGGGCACAGCAGGCATTTGGGTTGCACCCCTAGGGCACAGGTTCGCACAGCCAGCTCCCCTGTGGGACCTTCAGGATCCCATAACACGCCTGGGAGAGAACAGAGGGGTGAGGGAGGAAAAGGAGAAAGGAGGAGGAGAAGGAGAGGGGAGGAGACAGAGGAGGAGAGGAGAGGGGGAGGAGACGGAGGAGAGAGAGGAGACGAGAGAGAGGGGGAGGAGACAGGAGAAAGGGGAGGAAATAGGAGAAAGGGGGAGGAAGACAGAGTGGGAGGAACAGGAGAGGGGGAGGAGACAGGAGAGGGGGAGGAGACAGAGCAGGAGAGGGAGAGGGGGGGAGACAGAGAAGAGGGTGGCAGGGGAAGGAAAAAGGGACGAGGAACTATTTTCAAACATTTCGAAACAGCGTTGAACAGAGGAGGTTGACAGAGCTGTATGACTGCCAGAGAATTGTGAAACCAATTAACGCCATTAGACCCAATAAAAGAACAGCAGTCTGAAAAACTAAACGAGGTCGATGGGTCTATTTCTTTGGGGATGTAATTTTTTTCTTACTGTCARAAACTCAAAAACTCAGAATAATATTTTAATTCCAATAACAGGGAATTTTTTATTTAACCTTTACTTAACAAGGCAAGTCAGTTAAGAACAAATTMTTATTAACAATGATGGCCTATTTTCTGTAAGATCTGACAGTTGAAGGAGGTAAGGAGTCAAAGGAAGAAGAGTATAGTATCCAGTTTCTCCACGTAACTATAAATAATCCCCAATTAACACCTTTGTCCTTCTTGTCATGACCCCAAAGAACTACAAATCCCCCCATCCCCAATCGCTCCTGATCCCAAACAAAACACCCTCAATACGACCAAAAGTATTTCCCCCTCTATTCCCTTACACCCTCTTCCAACGAGAAGACACTGTTGACACCCCTAGAACATCTACTTGTTCCGTCCTCTTCACCCAGCAAAACATCCCACCTCCACCGCCACCCCTCCCTGTACCTGATGTACGCAGATGTTGCACTTGTCACAGAAGACCATCTCGTTGCCATCCTCTCCCTCTGGGGACCGGCACACGTCACACACCACATCCTCGTCGTACTCGATGCCCAGGCCCTCCTCCGTCTCGATGGCCTGCTGCATGTTCTCCTCACACTGGCTCTCCAGCTCCACCAGCACACGCTCCATGGTCAGCTCGTCCAGCTCCGGCAGSGCTGAGGGAGGGAGGGAAGGAGAGAGAGGTGGGTCAGTGTCAGACACTGGGTTGGGACATGGGTCAGAGTCKGTCTATTATACGTTTGGGAGAGAAGGACAGAGCGTCTAGTTAAGGGTCACAGCTAGTCACATGGCTAGCKGTAACCCTTATCACCTATGGAAATCTATATCTGATTGACACGTGTCTTGCRCTGTGCTCATTCGTTTGCTGAACATTTTGTACTATTAAACCCTGGCTATAAATGTATCTTGTAYGTCAAATTGCCACAAACAAAAGCAACTGTCAATGTGTCAGACCAAGGCTGCATTCTGATCTTTTGCCACTTAACTTATCTTTTGACCAATCAGATCAAATTACTTGGCAATAAATTGGGCCAAAGATCAGAATTGGGCTGYCTGTGTAAATGCAGCCAAAATCTTATAAGTACTGGTAAAAGGCCTGTCRTGGATTACATTTAGCATATTTTTTGTACTGAATGATATCAGATCTTCAACCAAAATCTAATATTAGATAAAAGGAACCTAGGTTTTACAAATAACCAAAAAAATAGACACTCATTTTATTTATTTAACAAAGTTATGCAATACCCAATTCCCCTGTGTGAAAAAGTAATTGCCCCCTTACACTCAATAACTGGTTGTGCCACCTTTAGCTGCAATGACTGCAACCAAATGCTTCCTGTAGTTGTGCACGATATCTAAGAAAGTCKCGAGGTTTTGCTCGCCTGTGGTAGAGTATCTCATGATAAGCTGTAGACCACACTATCTACCTAGAGAGTATTCATCTGTATTTTTCGTAGCTGTCTACATACCACCACAGACTGATGCTGGCACTAAGACTGCACTGAATGAGCTGTATTCCTCCATAAGMAAACAGGAAGACACTCACCCAGAGGCAGCGCTCCTAGTAGCCGGGAAACTTAAATCCGTCTCATCAAATTTCTTTCAGCATGTTAAATGTGCAACCAGAAGGGAAAAAAACTCGGAACCACCTTTACTCCACACACAGAGATGCATACAAAGCTCTCCCTCGCAATCCATTTGTCAAATCTGACCATCATTTTATCCTCCTGATTCTAATACCCTAATCATTTCTGAATCCTGGCTTAGGAAGGGCACCAAACATTCCGAAATTTCCATCCCCAATTACAACATTTTCCGTCAAGACAGAACTGCTAATTGCAATCTACTGTAGAGATAGCCTGCAGAGTTCTGTCATACTATCCAGGTCTATGCCCAAACAGTTCGAACTTGTACTTTTAAAGAACCATCTCTCCAGAAATAAGTCCCTCACTGTTGCCGCTTGTTATAGACCCCCCTCAGCTCCCAGCTGTGCCCTGGACACCATATGTGAATTGATTGCCCCCCATCTATCGTCAGAGTTCGCTAGGTGCTAGGTGACCTAAATTGGGATATGCTTAACACCCCGGCCGTCCTACAATCTAAGCTTGAACTCGTATTCACTACAGAAGTGATACCTCCTAGCCGTTGAGTTGGCAACAGCTGCTACAAACGCAGGTTAGGAAGGACAGTCAGAGTATCCCGTCTACTACACACGACGTTACTCCAACGTATCCAGTGACCACCAGAGACATTCTTCAAAGGACAGAGGACTCGGGTTGGCGAGACGGTCTTTCATCACCACCAACCTACTGAAGCGCCGCTCAGAGTAAATATTTATTGCATTTTCCTTTTCTAAATGGGCGGTAATTTAGAATGCATAAGATACTGTATTTCCGATAGCACAAGCTTCGGCCCTGTCCCAGTCTCCCGCCCTTTCACTAAAACTCAGCCCCTTTTCTTTGTGTAACAAGCTGTCATATCTATTCCGCCCTGCTAGGGACGTTTTTCTGTATGACGGCAATTTGTGATCAAGTTATGATTTAATTGTGTATGTGTGATTAGTTAGGTATTTAGTAAATAAATAATTAAACCCAATTTTGTATTGTGATTCAACTTGTTAGCCAGGATTCTTGCAGATAACCAAGGATTTACCACTTTCAGATGAGACTGAATAAAATGACGATTAATGTGACTGCTATGGATGTAAAATATTACTAAATCTTTAAGAGTTATCGGAAGATAACAGCTCTATAAATATTATTTTTGTGGTCCCTCTCTAGTTAATTACATTTACCTGATTAGTTCAATCAGGTAATATTAATTACGGAGAAATTATTTTATAGAATAGCATGTCATAGCAGTTAATCTGGCATAGCCAAAGACACGACACTGCCCTGCCTTTCTAGAGTCTTCGAAAGCCAAGTGAACAAACAG
>NC_036863.1:6891049-6915684 GCF_002910315.2 Salvelinus sp. IW2-2015 | reverse complement strand
GGCATGCCTTAATCTCAAACAAATGATCAAAAAACCTACCAGGTACAACCCCAAATCCGGAAACATGGGCACCCTCATAGATATCATCCTGACCAACTTGCCCTCCAAATACACCTCTGCTGTCTTCAACCAGGATCTCACAATCACTGCCTCATTGCCTGCTCATCCGTTATGGATCCGCGGTCAAACGACCACCCCTCATCACTGTCAAACGCTCCCTAAAACACTTCAGCGAGCAGGCCTTTCTAATCGACCTGGCCGGGTATCCTGGAAGGATATTGACCTCATCCTGTCAGTAGAGGATGCCTGGTTGTTCTTTAAAAGTGCTTTCCTCACCATCTTAAATAAGCATACCCCTTTCAAAAAATGTAGAACTAAGAACAGATATAGCGCTTGATTCACTCCAGACTTGACTGCCCTTGACCAGCACAAAAACACCCTGTGGGCGTACTGCACTAGCATCGAATAGCCCCGCGATATGCAAATATTCAGGGAAGTCAGGAACCAATACACACAGTTAGATAGAAAAAGTTTTGGGACACTGTAGTCCATGAGAATAAAGAGTACCTCCTCCCAGCTGCCCACTGCACTGAGACTAGGAAACACTGTTACCACTGATAAATACACGATAATCGAGAATTTCAAAAAAGCATTTTTCTACGTCTGCCCATGCTTTCCACCTGGCTACCCCCAGCCAACAGCTCTGCACCCCCCGCAGCAACTCGCCCAAGCCCCCACCATTTCTCCTTCACCCAAATCCAGACAGCTGATGTCTGAAAGAGCTACAATCTGATCCCCAACATCAGCTGGGCTAGACAATCTGAACCCCTCTCTTCCTAAAATTATCCGCCACTATTGTTGCAACCCCTATTACTAGCCTGTTCAACGTCTCTTTCGTATCGTCTGAGATTCCTAAAGATTGGAAAGCGGCCGCGGTCATCCCCTCTTCAAAGAGGGAGACACTGCTGTCATGACGTTGGCCTAGGGGTAGGTTATGACAGTCATAAATACCTCTTTCCCCCTTTTCCCTCTCCCTACTATAACTGATGTGACATAAGAAAACCCCTTGGTTAACATAGAGATTCTGGAACATCAGAAGTGGGGGGAAATGAACTATATTCTGGTATCTGTTACCTACACCCAAACAAGGGCACTGCGTTCATCCACCTTGGCCTGCTCGCCTCCCTACCTCTGAGGAAGTACAGTTCCCGCTCAGCCCAGTCAAAACTGTTCGCTGTGCTCTGGCACCCCAATGGTGGAACAAACTCCCTCACGACGCCAGGTCAGCGGAGTCAATCACCACCTTCGGAGACACCTGAAACCCCACCTCTTTAAGGAATACCTAGGATAGGATAAAGTAATCCTTCTAACCCCCCCCCTTAAAAGAGTTAGATGCACTATGTAAAGTGGTTGTTCCACTGGATATCATAAGGTGAATGCACCAATTTGTAAGTCGCTCTGGATAAGAGCATCTGCTAAATGACTTAAATGTAATGTAAATTTAATCCGACCAACTGAACATATGCTGGTGGTACTTAAGGTATATTATGTCAGTTCGGTTGCCCTCTGACACATTCTCATCAATGAATAGAATGACATAAACTCTACTGTGGAATGTCTAAACGTCAGAGGTATCGGATTCACATGGAATTGTTGTTTAATTCAAATGTTTGAATATGAAATTATTTGTGAAGAGATGAAATGTAATTTTAGCTTCCAAATGAGAGATTTGGGGTTTTCATAAGTTTGGCTGCCGCTCAACCAGGGGCCCGCATCACCGACCATTTCGAATCCCACCGTAGCTTCTCCACTATGAAATCTGGTTTCCGAGCTGCTCACGGGTGCACCTCAGCCACTCTCAAGGTCCTAAACGATATCATAACCACCATCGATAAAAGACAGTACTGTGCAGCTGTCTTCATGGACCTGGCCAAGGCGTTTGACTCTGTCAATCACCGTATTCTTATCGGCAGACTCAACAGCCCTGGTTTCTCTAATGACTGCCTCGCCTGGTTCACTAACTATTTCTCAGATAGAGTTCAGTGTGTCAAATCGGAGGGCCTGTTGTCCGGACCTCTGGCAGGCTCTATGGGGGTACCACAGGGTTCAATTCTCGGGTCAACTTTTTTCTCTGTATATATCAATGATGTCGCTCTTGTTGCGGGGGATTCTTTGATCCACCTCTACGCAGACGACATCATTCTTTATACATCTAGCCCTTCTTTGGACACTGTGTTAACAAACCTCCAAACGAGCTTCAACGCGGCCTCCAACTGCTCTTAAATGCTAGTAAATCGCTGAACGCACCCACCCGTCCGACTAGCATCACTACTCTGGACAGTTCTGACCTAGAATATGTGGACAACTATAAATACCTAGGTGTCTGGCTAGACTGTAAACTCTCCTTCCAGACTCACGTTAAGCATCTCCAATCCAAAGTTAAATCTTGAATTGGCTTCCTATTTCGCAACAAAGCCTCCTTCACCATGCTGCCAAACTTCCCCTCGTAAAACTGACTATCCTACCGATCCTTGACTTTGGCGATGTCATTTACATATTAGCCTCCAACACTCTACTCAGCAAATTGGATGCAGTCTATCACAGTGCCATCCGTTTTGTCACCAAAGCCCCATATACTACCCACCACTGCGACCTTAAATGCCCTCTCGTTGGCTGGTCCTCGCTACATATTCATCGCCAAACCCACTGGTTCCAGGTCATCTATAAGTTTTGCTAGGATATGCTCCGCCTTATCTCAGCTCACTGGTCACCATAGCAACACCCACCCGTAGCACACGCTCCAGCAGATATATTTCACTGGTCATCCCCAAAGCCAACACTTACTTTGGCCGCCTTTCATTCCAGTTCTCTGCTGCCAATGATTGGAACGAATTGCAAAAATCACGTAACTTTGAGTCTTATAGCTCCCTCTCTAATTTTAAGCGTCAGCTGTCAGAGCAGTTTACCGATCACTGTACTGTACACAGCCCATCTATAAATAGCCCATCCAACCAACTACTTACCTCATTACCATATTTGTTGTTGTTTTCCTGCTCTTTTGCACACCAGTATTTCAACTTGCACATCCTCATCTGCACATTTATCACTTCAGTGTCAATTGCTAAATTGTAATTACTTCGCCACTATTGGCCTATTTATTGCCTTACCTCCTTACTTCATTTGCACACACTGTATACAGATTTTTCTATTGTGTTGTTGTTTTTGTCGCACTGCTTTGCTTTATCTTGGCCAGGTCGCAGTTGTTATGAGACTTGTTCTCAACTGGCCTACATGGTTAAATAAAGGTGTGAAAAAGGAATAAAATCCTGCTTACAGCAAAACTTAAAGCAGGAAGCACCAGTGACTTGATCAATAAAAATGTGGTCAGATGAAGCAGATGCTAAGCTACAGGACTGTTTGCTAGCATAGACTGGAACATGTTCCGGGATTCCTCCAATGGCATTGAGAAGTACACCACATCAGTCAATGGCTTCATCAATAAGTGCATCGATGACGTCGTCCCACAGTGACGTACGTACATACCCCAACAAGAAGCCATGGATTACAGGCAACATCCGACCTGAGCTAAAGGCTAGAGCTGCCGCTTTCAAGGAGTGGGAGTCTAACCCGGAAGCTTAAAAGAAATCCGCTATGCCCGCCGACGAACCATCAAACAGGCAAAGCGTCAATAAGCGTTAAATCGAATCGTACGACACCGGTCTGACGCTCGTCGGATGTGGCAGGGCTTGCCAAACCATTACAGACTACAAAGGGAAGCACACGCTGAGAGCTTCCCAGTGAAACAAGCCTACCAGACGAGGTAAACTACTTATATTCTTGCTTCGAGGCAAATACACTGAAACATGCATGAGAGACACCAGCTGTTCCGGAAGACAGCCGATGTGAGTAAGACCTTTAAAACGGTCAACATTCACAAGGCCGCAGGGCCAGACGGATTACCAGGACGTGTACTGCGAGCATGCGCTGACCAATTGGCAAGTGTCTTCACTGACATTTTCAACCTCTCCCTGTCCGAGTCTGTAATACCAAACATGTTTCAAGCACACCACCATAGTCCCTGTGCCCAAGAACACTAAGGTAACCTGCCTAATGACTACCGACCCGTAGCACTCACGTCTGTAGCCATGAAGTGCTTTGAAAGGCTGGTTATGGCTCACAACACCATTATCCCAGAAACCCGAACGCCACTCCACTTTAATTAAATTGACTACAGCTCAGCGTTCCACACCATAGTGGCCCTCAAAGCTCATCAATAAGCTAAGGACCTGGGACTAAACACCTCCCTCTGAAACTGGATCCTGGACTTCCTGACAGGCTGCCCCCAGGGGTAAGGGTAGGTAACAACACATCCGTCACGCTGATCCTCAACACAGGGGCCCCTCAGGGTGCGTGCTCAGTCCCTACCGTACTCCCTGTTCACTCATGACTGCACGGCCAGGCACGACTCCAACAACATCATTAAGTTTGCCGATGACACAACAGTGATCACCGACAACGACGAGACAGCCTATAGGGAGGAGGTCAGAGCCATGGCTGTGTGGTGCCAGGACAACAACCCTCCCTCAAGTGATCAAGACAAAGGAGATGATTGATGGCTACAGGAAAAAGAGGACCGAGCACGCCCTCATTCTCATCGACAGGGCTGTAGTGGAGCAGGTTGAGAGCTTCAAGTTCCTTGGTGTCCACATCACCAACAAACTAACATGGTCCAAGCACACCAAGACAGTCGTGAAGAGGGCACAACAAAACCATATTCCTCCTCAGGAGACTGAAAAGATTTGGCATGAGTCCTCAGATCCTCAAAAGGTTCTACAGCTGCACATTGGAGCATCCTGACTGGTTGCATCACTGCCTGGTATGGCAACTGCTCGGCCTCCGACCGCAAGGCACTACAGAGGGTACGGCCCAGTACATCACTAGGGCCAAGCTGCCTGCCATCCAGGACCTCTACACCAGGCGGTGTCAGAGGAAGGCCCTAAAAATTGTCAAAGACTTCAGCCACCTTGGTCATAGACTGTTCTCTCTGTTACCGCATGGCAAGCAGTACCAGAGCGCAATGTATAGGTCCAAAAGGCTTCTAAACAGCTTCTACCCCCAAGCCATAAGACTCCGGAACATCTAATCAAATGGCTACCCAGACTATTTGCACCCCCCCCCTTTACACAGCTGTTACTCTCTGTTGTTATCATCTATGCATAGTCACTTTAATAACTTTACCTACATGTACATATTACCTCAACTAACCGGTGCCCCCGCACATTGACTCTGTACTGGTACCCCCCTGTGTATAGTCTCGCTATTGTTATTTTACTGCTGTTCTTTAATTACTTGTTACTTTCATTAGTAGTATAAGTTTACCTTTTTAGACAACAGAAGTATGTAATTTTTGTGTTATTTGATCACTCAGGTTTCCTTTATCTAATATTAGATTTTGGTTGAAGAACTGATAACATTCAGTATCAAAAATATGCAAAAGTTCCGAAAATTAGAAAGGGGACAAATACTATTTCACAGCACTGTACATACGGTCTTCAGAGATTAAAGACAGATTGTTTTTTAAAAGCAAACCAGTAGGAAGCTGAGTTTAGTTATCCGTTAACTTCTGAGCCTCTGCCATTTACATCTTGTCTGTTAACTTCTGAGCCTCTGCCATTTACATCTTGTCTGTTAACTTCTGAGCCTCTGACATTTACATCTTGTAAATAGGGAGCGGCTCGAGGAACAAACATTTCAGTCGTAACATTTGCATGTACATGCATAACTGTGTCTGAGAGAATGAGAGCTAGAGATAAATGGAGAGGGATGTTGGTAGAGGGAGAGAACATGAGAGAGAGATTGAAAGAAAGCATTCTCTTCATCTTTTCTATCTCAGCCTATCAGTGTTGCAATGTGACCTCATAACCCAGCAACAATAATGCAAGTGTTTGTTTTGTCTAGCCATTGGGGTTATGACAAGCAACTCATTTCAGCTGGAACACACTGAACGTACATTGGGGGGGGGGCGATTTCATAATCTTTTAAAACCCAGGCCTGAGGGATTTTAAAATGCAATTATTTTTCTAATCTATAAACGCAAGATCAGATTGTAAATAAACTGGATCTGCGATGTGGAGAGACAGATCTTCAGGGTCAGCACTTGTCAGTAGTCTAGGCCAGATAGACAGAGAGTGGTTGGGTGACTGGCAGAGACCCAGGACGCAACAGTGGGAAAATCCCTCTGTGTGGACATAGAGAATAGAAAGGTGCACCCTTCTGACCCCCAAAACTGACGTCTGGATCATAGGTCAGACGTGTGGGGGCAATTAAACAGAGCTGTGGAGTAGTGACGTTGGATTGAGGAATACTGTGTGTGTGTGAGCCTGCAGTTTAAAGTATTGATGAGGCAGTGTGACACATAGGAGTCAAGGTGGTACAGTCATACTGTGGTAACATGGTCAAACTGTAAGAACATTGACATAGAACAGCATGTAGAACGCTGATAGTAGTAGAGTAAACAAACCTAGGGGAAAGCATTTGTTACCTCAAGCAGGTGGCATAGGGATGAATGAGTGAGTGAGTGAGTNGTAGAACGCTGATAGTAGTAGAGTAAACAAACCTAGGGGAAAGCATTTGTTACCTCAAGCAGGTGGCATAGGGATGAATGAGTGAGTGAGTGAGTCTTGCATCATATTCTAGCCTAAATGCTCAAATTAACAGATGTAACAAAACAAAAGGCTAATAAAGTCCTGTTGTTGATTTGAGGGTAGCATCTCAAATACAACCCTATTCCCCTATATAGTGCACAACCTTTTACTAGAGCCCTATGAGCCCTGGTCAAAAATAGTACACTACATAGGGAATAGGGTGCCATTTGGGACTCAAAGGAAGTCTCTTACCCAGTTCTCTGAACTCCAGGTTAACCAGCTCCAGCCAGGACACGTCTATGTCATCCAGGTCATAGCGGCTGTGGGGCTCATTGGTGGTCTTCATGCCCCCCCGGCCCTGCCCTGGCCAGTAGAATGGGATACGCCCCACCTCTGGTAGCATCCTGTCAACACAGAAAAACAAAGTMTTTTTTTCACTTTCATGAACTGAAATATTTTAAGTTTAGTGAAACGTGTACAGTGAACAGTGAAAGGTGTACAGTAAGCAGTGAAACGTGTACATTAAGGATAGAAACATATGGTCAAACAGATGCTTGGACTTCAGAGTCATGGATACATCATTAATCATCCTTCCTTTATTCAGGTACAGGTGCACGCACACATGCACATACGCACGCACGCACATACGCGCAGACACAAATGTCACACACAGACATGATAAGCATCAGACAGCGAGAAACAGACCCCCGGTTACGACAGTCATCAGACGGTCATCACAGCAGCATCATCACAGTAAGTGTGTCATTCTGAGGAGCCATCATTGAAATAATCACTTGGGTGTCATTGAGACAGTGGCAACCTTCCTGACAGACCTARACAGACAACCCTGATTGACCAGCACTAACAACTCTCCCTAGCCACAGGCACGGGATGCGTCCCAAATGGCACCCTATTTTCTTGTAGTGCAATACTTTTGACCAGGTCCCTCTAGTCCAAAGTAGTGCACTATATAGAGAATAGGGTGCCAAWTGGGATGCATCCAGTGACATCCTGATGACSTGCCTACAGTAAACAACCCTGACGGACCAGCCCTAACAACCCGCCCTGTCCTCTGTCCAATGCACAGGCCCTGTGTTGTGTCTGTCCAGACATGGGGATGTATTTGTAGTGCACAGGGAACCATGGGGAGAGAGAGAGAGTAGAACTGCAGTCATCATCACCTCCCTCCCGGCGCCTCAGGTCCTTCTCACTGTGGATTCAGGAAGACCCACTGGAAGGGGAGCCCGTAAAGATTTCTGTACGATCTCCCTCCCTACATCACACACACACACACACACAACACACACACCACACACACACACACACACACACACAACACACACACACTGTCTCAAAACAGCCCACGGGTTTCCAGTTCTATTCAGTGCGCACACAAAACACACACACTCTTTCAAGCACGCCAAACACCTCGTCACCTCCTCCACCTGGTAATTAAATCATGACCTTTGAGTGAAAGGAAGTGTGTGATAATTGTACATTTAACATTTATTCATTTAGCAGAGTCTCTTATCCAGAGTGGCACCCCCTGACCTTAGTTATCTATGTTTTTCATTTTTCGTAGGTCAGGTGTGACGAGGGTGGTATGCTTGTTTTGTATTATCTAGGGTTGTTGTATGTCTAGGTGTTGTAAGTCTAGCATAGTATGTCTATGGCCTGAATTGTTCCCAATCAGAGGCAGCTGTTTATCGTTGTCTCTGATTGGGATCATATTTAGGTTGCCATTTTCCCTTTTGGTTGTGGGTTCTTATTCTATGTTTAGTAGCCTGTCTGCACTAGCCATATTAGCTTCATGGTTCATTTTGTTATTTGTTCGTTTTGTTCAGTGTTCATTCTTTAAATAAAAGAAAGATGTACGCTTATCACGCTCTGCCTTTGGTCTCCTCCCTACGACGGCCGTGACACAGAGTGACTAAAAGGAGCAATTAGGGTTAAGTGCTTTGCTCAAGGGCACAGCGATTTTCACCAAGTCGGCCGGGATTCAAACCAGCGACCTTTCAGATACTGGCCCAACGCTCTTAACTGCTATGCTTCCTGCCAGACTCTGCCTCTCTCTGTCTCTTATCTTAAATAGGTCATCAACCTCATCACCACAGCTCCTGCCTCACTGCGTCAGAGGCTGGGTAGTGTACTGGGTGTTTACACAGTCACACTGAGTCCCGAATGGCATCATATTCCCTATGAGCTCTGGTCAAAAGCAGTGCGCACTATCGGGAATAAGGTTCATCTGGGCGCACACACACTGTGTTCTCCACACTGCCTCCCCTTCCCTGGCCGACACGTCTGATGTAAAACCATGTACATAATGTTGAGGCCTGAAAAATCCCCAGACAGATGTCTTATGCTGCCCCCAGACAATGCCTTACTGCTGCCCCCAGACAGTAGCCTTACTGCTCCCCCCAGACAGAATGCCTTACTGCTGCCTCCCAGACAGAGCCTTATGCGCCCCAGACAGATGCCTACTGCTGCCCCCCAGACAGATGCCTTACTGTGCCCCCCAGACAGATGCCTTACTGCTGCCCCCCAGACAGATGCCTTACTGCTGCCCCCCAGACAAATGCCTTACCGCTGCCTCCCAGACAGATGCCTTACCGCGCCTCCCAGAAATGCCTTACCGCTGCCCTCCAGACAGATGCCTTACGCTGCCTCCCAGACAGAGCCTTACGCTGCCTCCCAGACAGATGCCTTACCGCTGCCCCCCAGACAGATGCCTTACTGCTGCCTCCCAGACAGATGCCTTACTGCTGCCTCCCAGACAGATGCCTTACTGCTGCCCCCAGACAGATGCCTACTGCTGCGCCCCAGACAATGCCTTACTGCTGCCCCCCAGACAGATGCCTTACTGCTGCCCCCCAGACAGATGCCTTACTGCTCCCCCAGACAGATGCCTTACTGCTTGCGCTAGCAGCCTGCTGCCCTCCCTCCACTACCGCACACCTCTGATCTTCATCGCTGTTTTTTCTAAGAACTGGCAACGATCAAATGTGGTGGTTTACATTCGCGAGGGCACACATTTCATACATTTTACACAGAGTTGCTGTGCCCGATTACGCTTGTTATCTTTTCATTAGATAAGCCCCTTCTACTGTCTGTCGCTAAAGTGCCGGCCAGCCTAAAGGTGTTCAAAGCTGGAAGGATTGTCTAAAGTGGTGACTGGAAACAGACTCGTTAGTGGATCTTGCAGAGATGCAGGCAGAAGGTGACTAATCTGATGCTTCTTCCTTTCTCTCTCTCACTAGCATGATGTAGACGACGTGTTCTATGGCTGACTGTAGACGACTGATGTTTCTATGGCTGACTGTAGACAACGTTCTAAGGTTTCTATGGCTGATGTAGACAACGATAGTGTTCTATTGCTGACTGTAGATAACTAGTTTCATGCTGACTGTAGATGATGTGTGTTTCCATGCTATTAGATCAACGTAGTTTCTATGGCTGACTGTAGACAACGTAGCTGTTTCTATGGCTGACTGTATCGACGTAGTGTTTCTATGGCTGACTGTATACGACGTAGTGTTCTATGGCTGACTGTAGACACGTATGTTTCTATGGCTGACTGAACATGTGATGTTTCTATGGCTGACGTTAGACAATGTGATGTTTCTATGGCTGACTGTAAGACAGTAGTCGTTTCTAGGCTGACTGTAGACAACGTAGTGTTTCTATGGCTGGACTATAGACAATGTGATGTTTTATGGCTGACTGTAGACAATGTGATGTTCTATGGCTGACTGTGACAACGTAGTGTTTCTTATGGCTGACTGTAACAACTAGTGTCTGATGCTATATACAATGGATGTTCTATGGTCTGACTGTAGACAATGTGATGTTTCTATGGCTGACTGTAGACAATGTGAATTTTCTCATGCTACTTGTAGACAATGTGATGTTTCTATGGCTGACTGTACAACATGTGAGTTCTATGGCTGACTGTATACGACGGTAGTGTTCTACGGCTGACTGTATAACGACGTAGTGTTTCTACGGCTGACTGTAGACAACGTAGTGTTTCATATGGCTGACTGTAGATTGACTGTGATGTTCTATGACTGACTGTATACGACGTAGTGTTTCTATGGCTACTGTAACAACGTTAGTTTCTATGGCGACGTAATGACGTATGTTTATGCTGACTGTAGACAACGTGGAGTTTCTATGGCTGACTGTAGACAACGTAGTGTTTCTATGGCTGACTGTAGACGACGTAGTGTTTTCTATGGCTGACTGTATAACGACGTAGTGTTTCTATGACTGACTGTATATGACGTATGTTTCTATGCTGACGTAGATACTGTGATGTTTCTATGACTGACTAGACAACGTGGAGTTTCTATGGCTGACTGTAGACAACTAGTATGTTCTATGGCTGACTGTAGACAACGTGGGTGTTCTACGGCTGACTGTATACGACGTAGTGTTTCTACGTGACTGTATACGACGTAGTGTTTCTATGACTGACTGTAGACGACGTGGTGTTTCTATGACTGACTGTATACGACGTAGTGTTTCTATGTTGACTGTAGACAACGTAGTATTTCTATGGCGACGTAGACAACGTGGTTTTTCTATGGCTGACTGATACGACGTGTGTTTCTACGGCTGACTGTATACGACGTGTTTCTATGACTGACTGTAGACGACGTGGTGTTCTATACTGACATGTATACAACGTAGTGTTTCTATGGCTGACTGTAGACGACGTATGTTTCTATGGCTGACTGGAGTGTTGAAAAATCCAGAACAACAAGCAAAGGACATTGTGAAGATGCTGAGGAGAAACAAGGTACAAAAGTATCTATATCCACAGTAAATGAGTCCATATATCGACATAACCTGAAAGCGCTCAGCAAGGAGAAGCCACTGCTCCAAAACCGGCATAAAAAAGCCAGACTACGGTTTGCCAATGCACATGGGATAAAGATCATACTTTTGGAGAAATGTCCTCTAGTCTGATGAAACAAAAATAGAACTGTTTGCCATAGATGACCATCGTTATGTTTGGAGGAAAAAGGGGGAGGCTTGCAAGCCGAAAGAACCATCCCAACTGTAACCATGGGGGTGGTAGCATCATGGTGTGGGGTGCTTTGCTGCAGGAGGGACTGTGCACTTCACAAAATAAGATGGCCTCATGGAAGCGAAATGATGTGGATATATTGAAGCAAACATCTCAAGACATCAGTCAGGAAGTTAAGCTTGATCGCAAATGGTCTTCAAATAGACAATGACCCAAGATAACTTCCAGAGTTGTGGCAAAAGGGCTTAAGGACAAAAAATCAAGGTATGGATGGCCATTACAAAGTCTGACTCAATCCTATAGAAAATGTTGGGCAGAACTGGAAAAGCATGTGTGAGCAAGGAGCCTAAAAACCTTCCTCAGTTACACCAGCTCTGTCAGGAGGAATGGGCCAAAATTCACCCAAATTATTGTGGAAGCTTGTGGAAGGCTTACCCAAATGGTTGACCCACGTTAAAACAATTAAAGGCAAAATACTACCAAATACTAATTGAGTGTATGTAAACTTCTGACCCACTGGGAATGTGATGAAAGAAATAAAAGCTGGAATAAATCACTCTCTACTATTATTCTTACATTTCACATTCTTAAAATAAAGTGATGATCCTAACTGACCTAAGACAGGGAATATTTACTAGGATTAAATGTCAGGAATTGTGAAAAACTTCCGACTTCAACTGTACATAAACAATGAGGGAGGGAGTTCAGAGACCGAGAGAAAACAGAGGAGGGGGAAAGAGCGAGAGTTGGGCAGGAGGGCGAGATGAGTCTGGTGGACCTTCCCACTTGGTCTTGTATCCCGTGTACAATGTATAAACAACCGTTTAGTCTATTCGCCATATCAGGAGACACCACCTTGCGAAACACCTCCCAGTCCTCATTCCAGTATTCCACTTCTAAGGTTTGTTGTGTATTTTCTTCTCCTTCGGCTAAGATGTGGCRCTTCACTCTACAGGCCGGGTAATCAAAAGCATATCCCCACAGTTGGCCATTAGACATAACCAATTGATGTGTCAGTAGCTTTACGGGAGATATTTGGGGTTCTGTACAAATKTAGAAAATTATTTTTTGGAACATCATACACTACATGGCCAAAAGTATGTGCTCGTCCATCATCTCATTCCAAAATCATGGGCATTACTATAGAGTTGTTCCTCTCTTTGTTGCTATAACAGCTGCAGGGGCTTCCATTCAGCCACAAGAGCATTAGTGAGGTTGCRCACAGATGTTGGACGATTAGACCTGGCTCGCAGTCGGCGTTCCAATTCATCCTACAGCTGTTCGATGGGGTTGAGGTCAGGGATCTGTGCAGGCCAGTCAAGTTCTTCCACACCGATCTCAACAAATAATTTCTGTATGGACCTCGCTTTGTGCACTGGGGAATTGTCATGCTGAAACAGGAAAGGGCCTTCCCCAAACTGTTGCCACAAAGTTGGAAGCATAGAATCGCCTAGAATGTCATTGTATGCTGTAGCGTTAAGATTTCCCTTCACTGGAACTAAGGGGTCTTGGTCCGAACTATGAAAAACAGCCCCAGACCATTATTCCTCCTCCACCAAACCTTACAGTTACCACTATTCATTGGGGCAGGGAGCGTTCTCCTGGCATCTGCCAAACCCAGATTCGTCCGCCGGGCTGACAGGGYTAGTGGTGAGTCCAATAGCAGCGAGCTTTACACCACTCCAGCCGACGCTTGGCATTGCGCATGGTGATCTTAGGCTTGTGTGCGGCTGCTCGGCCATCGATACCCATTTCGTGAAGCTCCATACAAACAGTTCTTGTTCTGACGTTTCTCCCAGAGGCAGTTTGGAACTCGGTAGTGAGTGTTGCAACCGAGTACAGACAATTTTTACGTGATTTTTACGTGACAGCACTCGGCAGTCACATTCTGTGAGCTTGTGTGGCCTACCACATCACGGCTGAGCCATTGTTGCTCCTAGACGTTTCCACTTCACAATAACAGCACTTACAGTTGACCGGGGCAGCTCTAGCAGGGCTGAAATTTGTTGGAAAGGTGGCATCCTATAACGGTGCCACGTTGAAAGTCACTGAGSTCTTCAGTAAGGCCATTCTACTGCAAATGTTTGTCTATGGAGATTGCATGGCTGGGTACTCGATTTTATACACCTGTCAGAAACGGAAATAGCCGAATYCTCTAATTTCACCTTGTGTCCTACTTCAGGTCATCAGTACGTAACAATTCCATGTTTTTTTTCCTGAGTTTTCTGTGCTTTTTGTCTTTTCTGTAGCACACCCGTAGTGTTCACAGCACTTACTATGTGGTTGCTACTAATACTCAGGCAATTTCCAGCCTACACAGAAATTACTTTTTCCACAAAACTTCTCAACTGTTCAAACACAGGCCTCCAAGAACTACACAGCGGTTCAACAAGTTAATTCTACGAGGTCAACAAGTTCAATCTTCAAACACAAGTTCACTACAAAATTTCTCTGCGGACATTACTTTTTACTTCAAAACATAATTTAAAAGTTCAAGAAGTTCACTACACAGCAGATCACCCAAAAAATCACAAATTATAAATGATACGCTAATTATCCTGAGGAAATCCTGAAATGTCATTAAGAGGTCAACAAGAGGACAACTCAGAACCTTCAACCATCAATCAATTGAACTAATCAAATGAGTGAAAGCAGCCATGTGCTCTATTCTCTCTGCTGAGGGAGCTGTAATAACTTATTTTGTTGTTTGCACATTCCTCACATAATATGACTGGCTTCAGAGCTTTCCGAGGAAGCTTTGATCCCCATTTGCCGTTCGGAATATTTATTTGGAGCGAGGGAGGGCTTCTGACTCTCAGCTCCTCCATATTTTTCACAGTACACCCTTCCCTCCAGACCCCGAGGGGATGTGGTTTGGGGTTTTATTGCACACTGACTGGCCTTGGGGGATCTGTGGTGTGTGCATTTTGTGGCTACTACCGTCTGGGTGAGGCTCAGAGAGAGAAAGCGAGCTACTGTGTGAAAGAGGGTCAGYGTGTTAGGAGTGTTAATGACTAAGAAGGTGGGAGGAAGAGAGAGAATCAGCAAGGGTCAGTGTGGAGATAGAGAGAGAAACCCTACAGACCCTGGTCAAAAGTAGTGCACTACATAAGGAATAGGGTGACACTTGGGACTCAACCAAAAACACCACCCACAGGTTTGTCATCTTCCTGGATGATATGTTTTTCCCCGACACCTCTGATGTGAAGGACATTTATCAGAGGGACATAAACAGCACAGTGCTTTATTCAACCCGGTGGGGGCACAGACAGCCGGCAGGCAGGGGCACACAGAATCCTGTTTCATGTTCTGCTCTTTCTGTTTTCACAGAGAAAGGACAAAGCACTGACTAACTGGTAGGTGTTTGTTAGGTATTGCAAAAGTGGAGACAGTTTTCTTGCAAGGTTTCAGCGACGTGCTAACGAAGGTTGAGAGACTGAACAGTAACAGTAAGGTGAAACTTTGTGAGAAAACACTGTGGGTAGTCTCCTTCCCTGCTTTCGTTCGCCACTCGGGCTCCTGAGTTGCGCAGCGGTCTAGGACACTGCATCTCAGTGCAGGAGGCGTCACTACAGTACCTGGTTCGAATCAAGGCTGCATCACAAAAGGCCGTGATTGGGAGTCCCATAGGGTGGCGCACAATTGGCCCAGCRTCATCCGGGTTTGGCCGGGGTAGGCCGTCATTGTAAATAAGAATTTGCTCTTAACTGACTTGCCTAGTTAAATAAAGGTTACATTGTTTCTTTTTTCATTGTCTCACAATCATTTCCCCCAATCCCCCCATCTCAAATCTCTTCATGCCTCATTGTCACTAGGTGCCTAAACTCCCTCCTGCCTCCTGCCACGTTTCAGTGACCCCTTTCTTCCCTTGCACCTCATTCCCAATCTCTTGTGCCGACTCTGCCAGGCTGTGTGAGGGGTTCCACTGTGGCCACGCCTGCCCCTGTCCCTCATCCACAAACGACCCCATTCCCACCACCACCTACATCCACAGAGCAGCCAACCGGAACAATCAGGCCAGACTCCCGTGGGGCTTCCTACACCGGATGTGCCAGGGGCACCCATGTCTGGGACTGGCGTGTGTGTGTGTGTGTATGTGTGTGTGTGTGTGTCAGACAGAAACCGAGAGAGGCCGATTTGATCAGAAAAGATACTGACAGATACAAACTGACAGAAACTGAAAATGAGTGGGCTTTAAAGGGAAATTCCGCCACTTTTCAACATATTTTTCTCCAGCATCATACCAGTGTCTACATGTGTCWAAAAATTGCTTCTCTGTGACATCACAGGGCAGGATTAAAAGTAAGGGGGAAAAGTTAGTTATTTTCAAAACCTGCAACAAGTTTCTAGCCAGGAGGGTATTTTCTTGCTCCACACGTCACCATGAATCTCATAGTGCTTGAAAATCACTGTTATTAAAATGTTTGAACTTTTGATGCTATGAAAGAAATAAAGCCTGCACACTTATAAGCTCCACCGTGTACCTTTATTCACAAACTAACAAAGGTTTAGATCACACAAGGATCTTYGTCAGGTTAGGGCAGTCTATATACAGCATATATAAGTTGAAAGAGGCAACACAAAACATTTACACTTTTTGAATATTATAACTGTATAGCAATTCATATCAGGTAGACAAAACGTATGTGACCATACCCAACCGTGGTTGTCATTATAACAAATTAATCAGATGGCGTTCACAGGAAATGGCTATTGGGAAAGTCCTCATTAAGTCCATTTGGAGACATGGTTTCCAATCGGAATATCCAGAAGTATTCAGTTTGCAACAGAAGTCTATGGATGTGCGCCCCTCGCCTCAGTACTTTGACATGCTGGATACCCATGTACTTCAATGAGGAAACATTGTGTCTAGCAGTCATAAAGTTACTGGTTTTCTTTATTATTTAAAAAAAAACTTTTGATGACATCTTCGCATAGAACTTTTTGACTTTATATATTTGTTCTACAAAACTGAGAAATGCGTAGTTTTCACATTATGTAGACAYTGGTATTGTGCTGGAGATTATGAAAATGAGATTGAAAAGYGGTGGAATTTCTCTTTAAGTAAAGAAAAGTCCCCAAAACAGATAAACAACACGTAGTTTGACGTGAGTCATAGCAACCCTCTCAGTCAACCGTTAGTCTATCTGATAGGAAATATTCCAGTAACACAAACGATGAAAGACCTACGGTTCTGTCCCTAATGGCACCATATTCCCTACCTACACAGTGCACTAGTTTTGACTAGGGTGCATTGGGCTCTGCTAAAAAGTAGTGCACTATGTAGGTAGGGAATAGGGTACCATTTAGGATTCAGCCCAAGTGAAAACACTTGCTCTGATAACAGAATGACATCAGAGGGAGTCAAGTGGACCTTGAGTCATTTCAATATTTCTTAGAAGAATCAGGAAATGTAAAAAAATTACTCTTTGCACTTGAGATGTTAATGTTGGACATTCACTTTGAGAACAGACACAGAATTTATAACACAATGACTACTACAGTAGCCTAAACCTTTCAGAATGTRGGGCTTATTTTGTTGTCAAATGCATTTTAAAAATCATCCAAAAGGCACTGGATAAAATCTGTTAGAAAGCTGCTAAAAACTGCTTCTCTGCCGTAAGTCGTCAGGCACAGTGGATTAACCAGAGCCCTTATGTGTGCTGCCATTTTGTGATTCCTTCAGATGCCTATGAGGTCTGCCCAGGAACGCCAAGTGTGTTGTCATGGATATGGCTGAGCCTTAACAGCCATATTCCAGTGCCTCTTTACTACAAAGAATCAGTCTAGCCRGCTAGGGTTTTAGTCTTACTGCGTTAACTACTATTATCTTTTCTGTTTCCACCCCATTTGTTTTATTTTCATCTTCCCCAAAACTCTGGCAGTTACCCTACACAGAAACTAAATCACAACCCCCCCTTCTTGCCGTCCTTTCCCCTTACACAAATGTGCACACTCGTAAAAAATAAAGAGACTCATAATAATCCCTCTTGGGGGGTTGAGGGGTGGGGTGGAGCAGTTTGTGTTGGGGATTGTTTTCATTCACATTTTCCACTGAGTCAATTGCGAGCCAGTAGAGGGAAGAGAAGGCTGGGAGGCTGCTGGCTGCACAGAGCAGGGCTGGCACCGTGCCAGGACCTTGCTTCAGGTCTCACAGCTCCCCCAGCCTTTGCTTCCACCTCCTCCTCCTGTCCCCCGCCCCTCTCCTTTTTTGTTGCTAAAACACTGCAGTGTGAAGAAATTCAGCAGAGCTAGCTTCCCTGTATCTGTCCCATTGATGAGGAAGCTAAAGAGGGAGGGAGGCAGGCAGGCAGGCAGGCAGGCAGGGAGTGAGGCAGACAGTCAGGCAGCGAGGGAAGCAGGCAGGCAGACAGACAAAGGGAGACAAACAGTCAGGGTGGCAGACAGACAGTCAGGGTGACAGACAGACAGTCAGGGACGGAGGCAGAAAGACAGACAGTCAGGGTGGGAGGTAGACAGTCAGGCAGGCAGGGAGGGAGGCAGAAAGACAGACAGACAGACAGTCAGGCAGGGAAGCATCGAGCTAGCTTCTACACCAGCTACACCTCTGTGTTGAAGTCACCTTTCTCCCTCAATGTTCCAAAAAGAAAAACAGGGGGGGCTAACACCTCCAGGGTCCACCACCCTTTTTGTTGGCAAAACTCATTTTGTCATGAGTTTTGCAGTTTTAAAAAAGGTAATTTTCCTGGAGTTCGTGCCCTGCATACCCTTTCGGCGATCCAGTCCTGTGTGCATGTCTAGTGAGAGCAAAAGAAAGCAAGCTATTGCTCATTTTCTGAGAGCCTGAGTCATCCTCATTACATGTATTACTGTATTCACAAATTGGAGTGTTTGTGTGTCCGTACGTGTATGTATGTATGTGTGTGTGTGTGTGTGTGTAAGGGTGTGTGCCTGCCTGCTTGTGTAAGAGATCACAGTAAGTGTGTGGGAGTTGTTAAAAAGCTCTTTTGAAAGATAAGAGGGATGAGCGTGAGGGAGGGAGAGAACGAGAGATGCTGAAGGATACAGTTGCCCTACACTTGTCAAGGATGATGTCATGATCGTTAGACTCTACACATGATGCTGTGGCCTCTCTCTCTAGTGTGTACAGTCCAATACTCAATTCATAGATAACAGATAAATAAACCTTGTAGAGATCCACACAGAGATAACGGCTCATGGCATTGGACTGGGAGACTCATGACAACCTGTCTAGTACAATTCCATCCTGCAAAGAGCTATGGAGATGGCCAAGCAACCATCACTGACTAGCGCTAATTAGCTAACATGTTGACTCTTGACAAGGATACGTGGCTAAGTGTGGTGAGACTTGTGTTATATCGACTACCATCACTTGTCCAATATCGAATATGGTTTGTGGGTGTGTTGTAAAATTGCAATAACAAACCAAGGAAGTTGTCGGCTATAATCTTCCACAARCTTCCATTGAATGATCCGGACTGATTGAAACTATGGCTAGTTGCCATGAATATAGATTACAACACTGCGACCAAGGACCTCAGAAAGTTAGTAGTTTGCTCAGATTTTTTGGACAAGCTATAAAACGAGACATTTCCTGAGGGAAACAGCGGTCCCATCAGTGGGCATTCTATGCACGCCAGACCAAAGTGGAATGGGGGTATAGTGAGCTCCAAAAGTATTGAGACAGTGACCAATCTTTTGTGGAATAGATCGGAAGTCAGGACATCAGATTCCATGTGGTGTTTTTGCATTTACACATCAGGGAAAAGATCAGATAGGTATCACATATGCAAACAATTGGCAAAAGATCTGAATTGGGATGCGTGTAAACAAGGCCAGAGTGGAGTGCTTGAATTGGGCCGGTACATACCACTGCCTCAAAAAGTACTGGCCCTGGTCAAAAGTATTGGACTATAAAGGGAATAAGGTGCCATTTGGGACACCCATTTTGAACCAGGCGAGATCCAAGGAGATCCTCTCCCTACTGTAGGGCCCTATAAAATCTGCGGACAACCCGGACGGAATCWCGGGATCCAGACATTAAAATGGAATTCAACAATATTAAGAAATGTAGTGAGCATACTAGGGAATGCAGAACTAAATGTTCTGAACATTAATTTGCCCAAGTTTATCATAAGACATGAACAGAATGCATCAGTGAATCGTATTTGCTGTAACTTTCTGAAGAGGTAACCAGGACGTCTCTGTGTGTGTGCACGCGTCTACTACTTTGTGTAGCCGTTAGACATGATGCTATCCGATGAAAACAGTCTTCTGGTAGATGGAAAAGGGTTTTCCAAAAACCTTCTCAATTAAATGTTACCTACAAACTTCAGGAAATTATTGCAGAAATTCCCCAGGCTCTATGCCTACCTGGCAGAATGATATCATGATTATTTTCATTAATTCAGTGGGTATTTGTTTGCAAACTCTACCATCACGTGCGCTACAAAAACACTGCTAAACAACAGCCTCTTGCTAGGTGAGAACTGGAATAAAGCGGTAACTACACCCCAAAATACACATTAAAAAAATCCCAGACCTCAAAAGTGGTCTCCTGATGTGGTTTAAGCATTGTTGTGGACATATAACGTACACTTAGTTGTTTTTCTATGAATTTATTTGTAGTGATTTTSAGAGCGAAAACCTGAAAAAAACTGTAAAACGGAAACCCGGAAAAACCAAAACAGATATTTCTCAGTAGGTGCCGGAAAAAATACAACAATCATAAATATTAACTAACAGGGAGCACTTAATATGCTGAACTCTTTTCATGTCGTCATAGCGGTAGTGTAGAGGGAGGGGGGGGAGCTTTGCTTGCTAGAAGTTTATGGGACGGAATATCTAACGATCTGCAATAAGCTGTTCTCCTTAATTGCTTCATTGTGAACACTTTAACAACTGGTAAAAGCCCTGAGGAGATGCTTGCTCACAGCCCACAGTCATGACCTGCATTTTAACACGCACAGATAACACTACTCAGCAACAGTATAACCCCAGGGTTTCTGATACACACACACACACACACACACACACACACACGCACGCACACGACCGGGAAGATTTTAATTTACCGGCCATTTGAGAAATTTACCAGACCTATATGTATTGGGTGCATAACCCATTAGGGTGTCCACACACGGTTCTCAGAATAACAGAAATTACATTTAGATTATGGTAATGGACAGAACAGAACATGCAACTCATGTAATGAAGCAGCCAATAAAACATTAATTTCAAACATTTGCCAACATGCAAATCGTGTGAAAACACCATTCTAAACAGCGCATCTGATAGCGGTTCCATATGTGACAGATGAAAATCTCTGTTAGAAACTTGATGCAACCACTAGGATGAGTTGCTAATATGACTAGGATTGTSCCTTTGGTTTTTGGACAACAAAATAAAGTTGATTTGAAAACCAATAGAACAGGAGAGAAATGGCWTAGTGGTGGGTCTAATAGGGAAGTAAATGGAAATACATTTACCCAAATTATATAATTACTCTACCTATCACAAGCTCGTAGTCCTGTGCCTATTTGGGAAGCCAGCAATTGGGGCAGCGCACATGGCAATAGACCTAGCTGATTATTGAGTTGCGGGTCTCAGTGAAAAGTATTTTAAAAATGTGTGAAGATAATGTGTCTTTAGTAATTTAAAATGTTGAGACAAGAAGGGGATGGGTGTGTGACGAAGATATAGACAAGTCTCTCTCCAGAATGGCTCAGCCGTCTCCCGCCAATGCGCATTCATCGTTTCATTGTGTTAATTGTTTGCCCTTTGATTAAAACAAATATATGTCACCAGTCGTAACAATCCCGTCATTTGGTTACARTAATTTCTACTAACGCATTTAATAATTACAGTACTTCACCGTTCTTATTCTCAGAGTGGAAACGTTGTTTGTAAAGTTCACAACCTGCTGTTAGAAACAAGTTTTGGTTTATTTCATAACCATAATTTAAAAGATTTGAAAATGTTTATTGTCTTTTGTTTGAATGTGCACCATGTGAGCAATGAGAATGTGTCTGGTTTCTSTGTCCTAATTATGTTGCGGTAGCGAGCGCGCCTGAGCATGCATAGAAGTACCTGGCCTGCTGAGCGGAAATGTAGGAGCGTTTTTTATTTTTATTTTTATTTATTTTTTTACATCCATTGCGAATGATAATATAGTAATACTATAGTTCCTCACAGTAAGCTATTTGAAAAATCTTTCCCACAATCTCCCCCTTGATAATCACCAATCCTTGGTGTGGAAGAGCAATGGATGTTATTGGCCTACTGCTGTACTGGCCTATAGGCTATGAGTTTCATGCAATAATTTCTTTAGCCGCCATTGGATCCCAGCATATCAATATGTCCATATGGCAGAGGCTGGTGATCTCACATTAGTTGACTTTTAAATTTGAGATTTTTATCATTTTTATTCAGATTTTTATGATTAACCACGTGACAATGATTTTAAGAAATGAACACACTGTTATTTAAATGAAACTGTTCCACGAAAATGGCACGCAGAACGGTAGTTATGGTTGGAAAACCATTTTAGTTATGGTTGGAAAACCATTTAACCTTCCCCAAACTTGAAACTCACGTGCGCCACCTATGAAGTCTTTAAAAAATAATTGCATCCACGTTTCCATGGTCGGATTATGCCTATAGGCTACTTTGAAGCATAGTAAGACGCGTTTTGAAAACGCCAACAGAGGGTGCCCTGCCTCAAGCTCCAATAAAACATTGCAGGTTTAAAAAAATAGAAAAATTAAAAAATCAGTTTGTTTCGTGCATTACTACACACACCCGGGTAGAACTTTTGGTATACGAATCACTGGGTACTCATCATCCACCCGACCTCCCCGAATTCCCTGAGACGGCAGAACAAATTACTAGCTTCTTTGGCGAGACATCGAGCTGCTTGGGAGTCCTCGGGGAGAGTAGGAAGCGAAGACGCCGATAGAGACGCAGACATGGCGGGTTTTACTGAGATTAAGACACCAGGCGACCCGTCCTCCATTACCGAGCATACTACTCACCGATGTTCAATCATTAATGAACAAACTTGACGAACTCAGAGCGAAGATATCCTTCCTGATGGACATCAGATCCCCCAACATAATCTGTTTTTCTGAAACTTGGCTTTTCTCCTACATCCAGACGGATTATAWACAACCAACAGKTTTTWGTTTTTCGAGTGGATAAGAAGCGTGCTCTCTCTGGCAAGAACAAGAGTGGCGGCTCTGCTTTATGACCAACAACACATGGTCAAATGGGGGAAACRTACAGGAACTTGCGAGTTTMTGCTCCGCCGACATGGAATACTTGGTCATAAAATGTAGTATTTTKTCCCTTCCGAGAGAGTTCACAGGGATTATCCCCATGGCTGTGTTCATGGCTGTGTTCCTCCCACCCCAAGCAGACATCAAAAAGGCTCTCAAAGATCTTCATTGTATCCTAAACAAACTGGATACCGCATTCCCGGAGGCAGCGTTTATTGTTGAGAATCGTGCTCCCAAATTATTACCAACACATCGACTGTCTAACTCGCGGCAATTCTACTCTTGACCACTGCTACACGATCACGTGGACTGGAATATGTTCCGCATTCGCCTCTGGATATAACGTCATCGAATACGCCGACTCAGTCACCGCATTCATCCAAAAATGCATAGATGACTTGAGACCGATATTATCTTTTAAAAACGTACCCAAATCAAAACATGTGTATTGAWAGCAGCCGTTTAGGAAAACTGAAAGAGAGAGATGCTGCTTATGAACAGGKCAAGGTGACCGGGACAATAGTTTGGTTAAACAGTACAGATATGAATTATGCAGACCGATCAAGATGGCGAAACCCATATAGAGACAAAGTGAAGGAGCAATGCAGCACTGTCGGACACAAGACATATGATCATGGATTAAAAACAGCCAGCCACATCACGGTAACCAAAGCCAAACTACCGGACGAGCTAAATACCTTTTTCTCAAGATTCGAGCACAATGAACCCTGAGCTGCCGAGGAGCCCCCGATGACAACATGGCCTACACTCTCACAGTCTCCACTGAGGACGTATGTAAGTCATTCAAATGTGTCAAACCTYGCAAGGCTGCCAGCCCAGATGGCATCTCTAGGCGTACCTTCAGAGCATGAGCAGACCTCAATCTATCCCTAGCTCAGGTCTCTATACCATCCTGCTTCAAGATGTCCACTATCATCCCTGTGCCCAAGAAAGGGAAAGTAGCATTCACTTCAGTCATCATGAAGTGCTTCCAGAGGCTAGTCAAAGACCATATCACCTCCTCCCTCGCYTACACACTCAACCCTCTCCAATTCTCCTACTGCCCTGACAGATCAATGGACAACGCAATTGCCATTGCACTGCACACTGCTCTGACCCACCTGGACAAAAGGAATACATATGTGAGGATGSTACAGCTCGGCATTCAATACCACAATGCCCTATAAACTCAWTACAAAGCTCTCGGCCATTGGTCTGAACTCCTCCCTACGCATCTGGGTCCTGGACCTCCTGACGGGCGAGGTAGGCAACATTACCTCCTTGACACAGACCTTACAAGGGTGTGTTACARGGGTGCGTTATCAGTCCCCTCCTGTATTCCCTGTATACCCACGACTGCGTGGCCTCACATACAGTTGAAGTCGGAAGTTTACATACACCTTAGCCAAATACATTTAAAAATTCWGTTTTTCATAATTCCTGACATTTAATCCTAGTAAAAATCCCCTGTTTTAGGTMAGTTAGGATCACCACTTTATTTTAAGAATGTGAAATGTCAGAATAATAGTAGAGAGAATGATTTATTTCAGCTTTTATTTCTTTCATCACATTCCCAGTGGGTCAGAAGTTTGGCCCATTCCTCCTGACCGAGCTGGTGTAACTGAGTCAGGTTTGTAGGCCTCCTTGCTCGCACACGCTTTTTCAGGTTTGCCCACACATTTTCTATAGGATTGACGTCAG
>NC_036863.1:6884141-6888025 GCF_002910315.2 Salvelinus sp. IW2-2015 | reverse complement strand
CGGCTTTGTGATGGCCACTCCAATACCTTGACTTTGTTGTCCTTAAGCAATTTTCCACAACTCTGGAAGTATGCTTGGGGTCATTGTCCATTTGGAAGAACCTATTTGTGACCAAACTTCCTGACTGATGTCTTGAGATGTTGCTTCAATATATCCACATAATTTTCCTACCTCATGATGCCATCTATTATGTTTAGTGCACCAGGCCCTCCTGTCTCCGCCAATAGTCACCTCCCAACAAAAGCCATGTATGCCCTTTCCGCGCCCCTGCTTGCCTTTCACTGTTTGATAAAACATGCTTTTATAATCCATTCATGGCAGAACAATTCTAAATGCAATCGCATGGTTTAAAACAGTTTTGTGCACGAATAAAAATAGTTACTATTTTTATTTCTCAACTTGCAGTATTGAGCGCACCCTCCCATTCACCATTCAAAGAAGTGTGGTGCTTATCTGTCTGACAAGCCTCCCCCTTTTACCCTCCAACGATAAGCGATGTCCATTATGGCCTCCAAACAGTTCTATTTTTGTTTCATCATCAGAACCACAGGAACAAGGTCTCCCAAAAGTCCCACAATCTTTCGATCTACCCCGCATTGTGCAGAGCGATTTGAGCAAAATACCGTAGTCTGCACTTTTTCTATGGCTTCACTCAGATTCGGTAGACTTGGGATCTAGTCACTGATGTGCGTTCTTTCCTTGCTGGGCGCGCCGTTTCCAGTGCAGGTAGCTTGATGGTGGTCCATATTCCGAGTTCAACTGTAGTCCTTGTAATCGTCGGTGTGCTGGAGTAAGTAAAGTCTCTACGTGAATAACCACTAGTTTTTCTCATTCCAGCCCAGTTTTCTTCTACATTTTCTAGTCTCGTTCCGCTTGGATGGCTTCCCCTGGTGATATGCCTCTTAGTCGTCTGAGCCTCATTGTGTTCACGACTACGCGAAGAGTGACCGAGTTACTCTGATCTCTCCAAGTAGACATGTCAAGGCCTGTGTGCTAGCCTTTCCTTGGACATGGGGAGGCCTATTGGCACTGAACGTGATCCTGCTTCAGTTTTCGCCCTTGATCTGTGACACACCTTGTGTGTGATGACTTTGTTATCGTATAGCTACAGATGACGTGTCCGTATCGCTTTCAAGAGCGGCCCGCGAAGGATGGAGCGACTTGAGGGAGTCTACTCATTTTTTTTCGGGGCCTTGGCCTATTTTCTTATTGGTTTTTCCTGATTGACTCAAGCACACGCGAGGCATTGTGAGTTCGAGGTAGGCCTTTAAATACATCACCAGCTTACTGCTCGCTAGCATCATCCATCACCCTGCGTGAACTCAGAATCTGATGTCAAAGTTACCTAATCAGAAGCCTTTCTAAAGCCTTTACAGAATTTTCCTGAATTTTTTCCCAAAAGCTTGGGTGTTTAAAAAAGGGGCCACAGTCCAAGAAAAAAAAAAAAAAAAAAAACCTCTAAAAGTTGGTATTTTATGTAAACTTCTAGTCCGGGCCGGCGCACTGAAGGTTGATGAGTTTACAGGCTGAAGATATCCAGAGCTGTAGGAGTGACAATTGTCAAGCTCCGACTGTCGTAAACAATTTGTTGGAAAAAGGAATAGTACGCTCTCAGATGGTGTTTGTGCTTCATGGCAGCAAATATAGAACTGAAATCGAGCGGCCCCTTCCCGAGACTTGACCGCCAAATAAATACTTACTAGTTTCAGTTTATACCTAGCAAAGAAGAGATTTTGACAGATTATGGTTCAACATGAGAGATCAAAGAAAATAAAACAAAATCCACACATACCTACTTCACGTCAGTATGTACAATGAACTTCCGAACCTCAACGGTAGTTCCAAACTGCCAATCATCAAGTGCCTGGGCTGCCGTGTACGGGTCTCTAGTGTACTCGACAATTAGTTGAAGGCCTTTCCTCTGCGATTCAGCAAATACAATGCCAAGGTACTCTTACAGGCGAGGAGTAAGGAGCAACTGACATGTTTCTGAATTATTGGGGCCAGGACGTCTCCAGCTGCAAAGCAACCCCTTCCCCCACTTCATCTCTGATGAGGAATGGGGCGGTTTTCCAGCCTGTCTAGCGAGAACAAGAAATTTTCTCACATGGAACTGAGTTCTTGATCAAAGACTTCACAGAGGCTTAATTATATCGTCACTCAGGCTGGACCACGCCCCATTTCCTCATCCCAATGGGCCCGCCGCTAACACGTCTTCTGTTGTTCGGCAGAAGGAGACGGGTCAATATTGACTTATCACCATTTCCTGCTGCATACACAATTGCAGAGGAAGCTTTAAATGGTCTAACCACCGGACACCGTAGGAGTCGAAACAACTGTTCAGTGCAGACCCTAACGACTCACTCGCACTTTGCTAAGCCTCAGCGTATCTCGTGCAAGAAAATTCCGTCCTGTCCTCCGAGGGCCCTCACCAGTTTTCTACAAGGAGCACCATCGAAGAGACATTACTTCGGGCTGCAATCACAGCCCTGTGTTTTCTGGGTGCAGCAATACCAGTCTACCCTGACTACCCCGTCATTCGCGGACGCGTAAGGCCTCTTTCGATCGAGGGCGTCAGATCTAATCTGCTGGACATCTGATCTCGAAGATTTGCAGACACTCCAGCTGAAGTCACCAGGTTAGAAGGTTCACAACACCAACACTTCAGGTGCTTGATTTTTTTTTTCTTGCTTTTTTTCCTACTATGGTAACACTATAACTCCACGCGTGAGATTTGTCTACCACTGTGGTACAAAGAGACCCAAACAGAAAACGTCAGTCATAGTGCCCTCCGCGAAGCCCACCCAAGGACGGGGCGCTGATCTTCTCCCAAGGTACATTTCACTCATACGACCAGTCAAGTGGACAAAACAGACGACAATCATTTATTCCCTAACCAATTGAGTTTGGTGACAGACAAGGACTGTCAAAATATATCAACACGATCTAATATAACGTCTACTGTCTTCACCCTCAGACCATGCCAGGCTGCTCTAATTCTAACAAACCAGTCCTAGCCTGCCGGCCCCGTCCCAAGAAGTTATACCCATAAACTACATACCAAAATGCTGTAATATGCGTAGACGTGCCTGTTGATTAAACAGCTTGGAAAAATTTCCAGATGAAAAATATTGTAACAAGTGTGTTGTAATGGCCTTTAGAAAGCGTTCTGATATAGGCTAATTGGACATCATTTGGAGTTCACACGTGTTGAAGGTAGCTAGCCTATGTGTGTGCCTACATCGTTAGATTACTTCGTAAAGGCATGAGTGCGCCTCCAATTACAGGTGAGAAATAAAAATAGTAACTATTTTTATTCGTGTCCAACCTAAGTGTATGTAAACTTCCGACTTCAACTGTAGTTCCAACTCCATCATCAAGTCCGCTGACGACATGACAGTAGTAGGCCTGATCACCAACAACGCCAAGCCTACAGGGAGGAGGTAGGCACTGACAGTGTGGTGCCAGGTAAACAACCTCTCCCTCAACGTTAGCGAGACAAAATAAGCTGATTGTAGACTTCAGGAGAAACCAGGCTGGACACGCCCCCATCCTCATCAATGGGGCCGCCGTGGAGACGGTCAATAACTTCAAATTCCTCTGCATACACATTGCAGAGAAGCTTAAATGGTCTAACCACACGGACACCTTAGTGAAGAAGGAACGACAGTGACTCTTCAACCTCAGGATCCTGAAGAAATTCCGCCTGTCCTCGAGGGCCCCCACAGTGTTCTACAGGAGCACCATCGAGAGCATACTGTCGGGCTGCATCACAGCCTGGTTCAGCAACTCTACCGCCGCGGACGCAAGGCTCTTCAGAGGGTGATACCTGCAGACGAACGCACCATTGGGTACACACTGCCTGCCCTACAGGACACCTATAA
>NC_036863.1:6868206-6879576 GCF_002910315.2 Salvelinus sp. IW2-2015 | reverse complement strand
CAGCTACCTGCCGCCCCTACATGTGACTATTAAACAATCTGAATCTGACGTGAATGTGAATTGTACAAGTGGTGGGTGACGTGTTGATAGCCTGTTGCCTGCACTTGAATGGTGAATGGGAGGTGCGCCTCAATTACCAGTTGAGAAATAAAAATAGTAACTATTTTTATTCGTGCACCAAAACTGTTTTTAACATGCGATTGCATTTAGAATTGTTCTGCCATGAATGGACTTATAAAAGCATGTTTAATCCACCAGCAACCAGCTGAAGAGCTGCAGGAGAAATCCCGCTCAAAATAGGCTCTGTATGCTGTGTGCATGTGCTGTGCTCATGTGATAGTTGTGTTGGATAAATAAGATACATGATGACTAATGAAAATACACACATGCCAATTAACCTATAGACCGATAAGCATTTATTTATCGCTTTTCTTTTTTTAGTCGGCTAACAGAAATCTTGACACACACACAGACCGCTGCCTCATCCTGGTATCACCGAGAAACAGGAGCTAATGGACAAACTTCCTGCAGTCTTACACACCCATCACACACACGCACACACACGCACACGCACACACACACACACACACACACACACACACACACACAATGTGCTCCGTCCCATGCTCAACTTCCCCTCTCCACTGTGTAAAGCTGACAGACAGCGGTCAGAAGCAGCACAGCAGGCTAGCAGGTAACCACAGACCTAACAGAGTCATCTGACCTGCCTCATTTCCAACTGCCTCATCATTGATCTCCATTCAGCTGGTTTGTTTAGTTTAGCAGGCTAATGATACAGTAAAGTACAATGTAGCAGCATAACCCCTCTCCAGACCTGGRTTCAAATACTATTTGAAATCCTTTCAAATACTATATCTATCTGTGTTCGATTGAGCTTGCCTGGCTAAAATGGACCAACAGAATAGTCCCAAAACTGCAAACCCTGCCCAATTGGCACTCCAGGCATGCTAGAGTAAACRCTCAAAGTATTTGAAAGATTCCTAATAGTATTTGAACCCAGGTCTGCCCCCCTCGCTCTCCCCTCTCTGCTTTCTCCATCAGCCTCTCATCTAACGGGCTGCCTGGGGTTCAGTCACAGTCAGACGTTCTAAATACCCCACTAATAATGGGGCACAGTAAGTACACATCTAACCCACATGCAGCGTCATCGCGTTGCTTGGTATGCGTTTTTGGTTCCTGCACACCCTACCCTCTTCCTATGCAGCTGTGGCACAGCCCTCTGCATTCCTCTCCCTGTCTGAGACACTTCCAGGCAGCCAGCCCACCAGCATCCAGCCAGCCAGCCAGCAAGCCCACCCCACATGAAAAGCTCCTGAATAACTTTGTTTGACCGATGTTTACATTGAATATTGAAGCTGATAAGTCAAAATTCAGAATAGTAATCTATGAAGCTGAATAGTCAATGCAGGTGAAGAGAAGACAAGGACGAGGAAATGAAGCCACTTTCAGTCTATAGAGATGCAACAACCCAAGGAAAGCTGCTAGGTCCTTTGTTGCCCTCATTTACTCTGGTCTGGACTGGCTGGGTCCTTTGTTGCCCTCATTTAGTCTGGTCTGGACTGGCTGGGTCCTTTGTTGCCCTCATTTAGTCTGGTCTGGACTGGCTGGGTCCTGTGTGGCACTCATTTAGTCTGGTCTGGACTGGCTGGGTCCTGTGTGGCACTCATTTAAGTCTGGTCTGGACTGGCTGGGTCCTGTGTGGCACTCATTTAGTCTGGTCTGTGGTGCAGTCATGCCACTCCACTCCTTCGCCTCATTTCTCTGAGACTAAAGGTGTTTATTTACCCACTCCCTCATGCTTTCTCTGTCATCCCTCTCTCTCTGAAAACGCAGCGAGAGGCAGGCGGGCGGACGCTCTGAATGAGGTCATCCAAAACAAAGCAGCGGACAATGCAACAGAACAGACACCAACAGGAAGAAGAAACAACATGAGACTACACGACCTTAAAAATACAATAAAAAACTAATTAAAAAAAACACCAAACCTCAAGTGGAAGAGGAGAGGAAAATGAAGGATGGAGGAGTAGAGGAAAATGAAGGATGGAGGASTAGAGGAAAATGAAGGATGGAGGAGTAGAGGGGAAAGAGAGGAGGAGGAGGAGSAGGAAAGGCTGGAGAGTGAGAGCAGACTGGAGAGCAGTGCGTGATAGTTTTTGGGGCAGCTGAGAGATTGGAGTCCGCTGGGTAACACAACCCAAGTAAACCATGTTTACGCTCCTTAAAGCGGGAAGGCTTAAGTGACTAGCCAGGGTGCTTCGGCGTCCCCGATGAGGTCATTAAAACAGAATGGCTTCCCGTTGCCAGCTGTGTTTAGCAGGATGAGGAAGTGAAGTAAGAGAGAGAGCGAGCGAGCACGTGAGTGAGAGGGGATCTACAGGCCCTGGTCCCTGATGAGTGAGTGAGGATGAGTCACTCACCCAGGCGGAACAGAGCAGAGGTCCTTTCCCAAATGTACCCTATCCCCTTTATAGTGTACTACTTTTGACCAGTGCCCACTAGAAAATAGGTTGCCATTTGGAATACAACCTTTGAGGGCCATGCTGCCACCTGCAAAGCCCTGAGTGGCCACAGCTATCCAAGGAGGGCTCCCTCCGTCACCAAACCACAGAGACATGTGCACCACAGGGCAGCAGGGGAAGTGATAGGAGCAGGGCTGCCTGGTGATTCACGTGGGATGATCAACTACAGCTTCCCTCCTAAAGGACTCTTTATGGGTGAGGCGGCAGGGTACACAAAATGTGATACATACAGTACCAGTCAAAAGTCTGGACACACCTACTCATTTAAGGGACCGAGAGACTGAAAAACAGCTTCATCTCAAGGCCATCAGACTGTTAAACAGCCATCACTAAAACAGAGGCTGCTGCCTACATACAGACTTGAAATCACTGGSCACTCTAACAAATGGATCACTTGTCACTTTATTAAAGCCACTTTAATAATGATGTCTTGTCTTAATAATCATATCTTGCACTACTCATCCCAGATGTAAGTACTGTATTTTACACCATCTATTGCATCTCGTCTATGCCGCTCGATCAATGCCCATCCATATATTTATATGTAYATATTCTTATTCCATCCCTTTATGTGTGTATTAGGGAGTTGTTGTTGAATTGTTAGATTATTTGTTGATACTGCTGCACTGTTCTTTACTAGAAGCACAAGGACTTCACTACACTCACAATAACATCGGCTAACCATATGTATGTGACCAATAAAATTTGATTTGATTTGATGTCGTAAGCAAAAAAGCGTTAAACAAATCAAAATATATTTTAGATTTTAGATTCATCAAAGTAGTCACCCTTTGCCTTGATGACAGCTTTGCACACTCTTGGCATTCTCTCAACCAGTTTCATGATGTAGTCACCTGGAATGCATTTCAACTAACAGGTTTGCCTTGTTAAAAGTTCATATGTTGAATTTCAAACCTTCTTAATGTGTTTGAGCTAATCAGTTGAGTTGTGACAAGGTAGGGGTGGTAACAAGAAGATAGCACTATTTGGTAAAGACCAAGTCCATATTATGGCAAGAACGGCTCAAATAAGCAAAGAGAAACGACAGTCATCATTACTTTAAGACATGAATGTCAGACAATGCGGAAAATTTCAAGAACCATAGAGCTATGATGAAACTGGCTCTCGGGCCTCCCGAGTGGCGCAGTGGTCTACGGCACTGCATCGCCGTGCCACTGAGGATTTTGGTTTCGAGTCCAGGCTCTGTGACAGCCGGCGCGACCGGGACACCCATGGGGCGCACAATTGGCCAGCGTCGACCGGGTTAAGAGAAGGTTTGGCAGGCATGGATGTCCTTGTCCCATTGCGCACTAACAACTCCTGTGGCGGGCCGGGTGCAGTGCACGTTGACACGGTCACCAGGTGTACGATGTTTCCACGACACATTGGTGTGGCTGGCTTCCGGGTTAAGTGGGTATTGTGACAAGAAGCAGTGCGGCTTGGTTGGGTTGTGTTTCAGAGGACGCACGGCTCTCGACTTCGCCTCCCCCGAATCCGAATGGGAGTCACAGCGATGAGACAAGACTGTAACTACCAATTGGATACCAAAACATTGGGTTGAAAAAGGGGTACTTTTTTTTCTTTTTTTCTTTTTTTTTTTATCAACAAAAAAGAAACTGTCTCCCATGAGGACCACCACAGGAATGGAATACCCAGAGTTACCTCTGCTGCAGAGGATCAGTTCATTAGAGTTAACAGCCTCAGAAATTGCAGCCCAATAAATGCTTCAGAGAGTTCAAGTAATAGACACATCTCTACATCAACTGTTCAGAGAGACTGAATGAATCAGGCCCTCATGGTAAAATTGCTGCAATGAAACCACTACTAAAGGACACCAATAATAATAATAATAATAATAATAATAATAATAATAAGAGACTTGCTTGGGCAAAGAAACACAACCAATGGACATTAGACCAGTGGACATCCGTCCTTTAGTCTGCTGAGTCCAAATGTGAGATTTTTTGTTACAACCGCCGTGTCTTTGTGAGATGCAGAGTGGGTGAACGGATCATCTGCGCATGTGTGGTTCCCACCGTGAAGCATGGAAGAGGAGGTGTGATGGTGCTTTGCAGTGACACTGTCTGTGATTTATTTAGAATTCAAGGCACACTTAACCAGCATAGCTCTCACAGCATTCTGCAGCAATATGCATCATCTGGTTTGCGTTAGTGGACTATAATTTGTTTTTAACAGGACAATGACCCAACACTCCTCCAGGCTGTGTAAGGGCTATTTGACCAAGAAGGAGAGTGGTTGAGTGCTGCATCAGATGACCTGGCCTCCATAATCACCCGAGCTTCAACCCAATTTGAGATGGTTTGGGATGAGTTGGACCGCAGAGTGAAGGAAAAGCAGCAAACATGTGCTCAGCGTAAGTGGCAACTCCTTCAAGACTTGGAAAAGCATTCCAGCTGAAGCTGGTTGAGAGAATGCAAGAGTGTGCAAAGCTGGCATCAAGGCAAAGGGTGGCTACTTTGAATAATCTCAAATATAAAATATATTTTTATTTGTTTTAACACTTTTTTGTTACTACAGGATTCCATATGTGTTATTACATAGTGTTGATGTCCTCACTATTATTCTACAATGTTAAAATAGTACAAATAAAGAAAAAGCCTTGAATGAGTAGGTGTGTCCAAACTTTGAACTGGTACTGTACACACACACACACACACACACACACACACACACACACACACACACACACACACACACACACACACACACACACACACACACACCACACACAGGACAGAGGGCAGGCAGATGGGGGTTGTTAGGAACCTTCAGATGGCCAGATGTTGCTCAGCTCACAATGCATGACATACAGCTTTGATCTGCCACACGGGTCCAACCATCAGCACTGATGGATAGAGCGGGTGTGTGTGTCTGTAGGGTGGGAGAACTGCATTCCCTTGGGAAGATACCCAGCTTCACTACCCAGGGGAGAACTAACACAGACACAAACACTAAGCTTGGGCGATATCCGTTTATACTGTATACCAAGGAATTTCAAAATACCCCTGCTTATAAGTTAAGTATAACTATAAGAAATCTAAGATGTGACAAATAAATAATATTCAGGTCAGGGTCCAGTCATGCATTTTGTTGCTTAACTGGCTAGCTAAGTGGCTAGATGTCAAAATCAAACTTGTTGTCTACAGCGTAATACTGTACACCCGTATGATACAGAAACAGTATGAACATCTGGTCACTGTCCAACCCTTATACGCGCACACGCAACTCCACCCAGGCAAACATCCCATATCCAGGGGAGAACACACAAACACATACGCCCGAGGATTCCTACTGTAAAACACACAAGAGCACCACAAGAGTACAAGAAACGTCTGACCTCTGTGATTGCCAACAAGGGTTTTGCCACCAAGTACTAAGTCATGTTTTGCAGAGGGGTCAAATACTTATTTCCCTCATTAAAATGCAAATCAATTTATAACATTTTTGACATGCATTTTTCTGGATATTTTTGTTGTTATTCTGTCTCTCACTGTTCAAATAAACCTACCATTAAAATTATAGACTGATAATTTCTTTGTCAGTGGGCAAACGTACAAAATCAGCAGGGGATCAAATACTTTTTTCCCTCACTGTACTTATTCCAAGCACAGCTTGCATAGATTTCATCTCATGTTTAACTAACAAGTCTTCAACTGACAGAGCTGATGTACCACTACGGGGAGCTCTACTAACACACTGATGAGTTACCGACTCATAGAAAATTCACCACAGAATCCAAACCTGAGCATATTTTTGTCCATATTGCGTAAAATCTTTTCTGTGCATATGGAGTTGATTTGGTATTGTGCCAGAGTTCACCAAGGCATAGATGAGACAATGCAAGGAGAGGACATCCCTATGAAATGGTTAACAGGAGAGAGTAATGGGAAGCCGGGCCTGTAAGTGATTTCACCCCTCCATCCAGCCACCCTGCTGAGAGAGCATAACAGCCATACCGTGTGCCTGGACTCTAACCAAGCCTGGCCTTTACTGCAGCTCTGGAGCACTGGAGACCACACCTTGGTTCAGATACTATTCAAAATATTCATAATACTATAGCAGGGCTTGATTGTGCTTCCTGGCACATATTGAACCAATAGAATAGTCCCAAAAGTGCAAACCCCACTCATCTGTCACAGGCTAAAGCAAACACTCAAWAGTATTTGAAAGATTTTTTATAGTATTTGAATCTGGGTCTGCTCTGGATCTCTGCAGACACCGCTAGACCACAGGCCCAGGCAGACTCACCGTGGTTAGACAGACCGCAGGCTGGCTGCGGCCAGAGCAACCATTACCAAGCTGAACCAGGCCAGGTCAGCTARAGCAGCAAGCCAAGCTCAAATCAGTCAGTCTTGAACCCATGGCAGCACAGGCAGGCAGACAGCAGCACCAGTCAGTCTGGTAATGATTTGGTACCACGAGAGCATATTGGGTTCTTAAAACCTCCTTGAGCCATACTCATCCTTGGCTGGGAGCTGGCCATCCTCATGGAAGGAGTCTTGAATGGATGGGAAGAGTTTGGGGAGTTCCCAGTTGTTGAAGTGCACATAGCGTACTGTGACTTCCTGGTCTGCTGGGAGAGGATGCAGCCAAATGGCACCCTATTGCCTATATAATGCACTTCTTCTGAACAGGGCCCTGGTCAAAAGTAGGGAACAGGATGATATTTGGGACAGCATCTAGGACTGGGAGGAGGTTGTTCCCAATCCCCAGAGAGTCACTGTTAGTTTCCTGGGCCATGGCTCTGCTCTCTAAACTTCCTTCTCCCACCTGCGGTCCACCAAGCCCAACAGTCTCTCTCTCAGCTTCTGTTTTACTATCCTCTCTTCTCACAGCCCCTAAGCCATGTACATGGTCAGGAAGTCTTCCCCTCTCAGTCCCTAAGCCATGTACATGGTCAGGAAGTCTTCCCCTCTCAGTCCCCAAGCCATGTACATGACTTCCTGACCATGTACATGGCTTAGGGACTGAGAAGGGGAAGACTTCCTGACCATGTTACATGGCTTAGGGACTGAGAGGGGAAGACTTCCTGACCATGTACATGGCTTAGGGACTGAGAGGGGAAGACTTCCTGACCATGTACATGGCTTAGGGACTGAGAGGGTGGAAGACTTTCCTGACCATATGTACATGGCTTAGGGACTGAGAGGGGAAGACTTCCTGACCATGTACATGCTTAGGGACTGAGAGGGGAAGACTTCCTGACCATGTACATGGCTTAGGGACTGAGAGGGGAAGACTTCCTGACCATGTATCATTGGCTTAGGGACTGAGAGGGAAGACTTCCTGACCATGTACATGGCTTAGGGACTGAGAGGGGAAGACTTCCTGACCATGTACATGGCTTAGGGACTGAGAGGGGAAGACTTCCTGACCATGTACATGGCTTAGGGACTGAGAGGGGAAGACTTCCTGACCATGTACATGGCTTAGGGACTGAGAGGGCGAAGACTTCCTGACTCATGTAGCATGGCTTAGGGACTGAGAGGGGAAGACTTCCTGATCAATGTACATGGCTTAGGGACTGAGAGGGGAAGACTTCTGATCATGTACATCTGGCTTAGGGACTGAGAGGGGAAGACTTCCTGACATGGTACATTGGCTTAGGGACTGAGAGGGGAAGACTTCCTGATCATGTACATGGCTTAGGGACTGAGGGGAAAGACTTCCTGACCATGGTACATGGCTTAGGGACTGAGAGGGAAAGTTCCTGATCATGTACATGGCTTAGGGACTGAGAGGGAGAAGACTTCCTGACCATGTACATGGCTTAGGGACTGAGAGGGAAGAGTTCCTGATCATGTACATGGCTTAGGGACTGAGAGGGGAAGACTTCCTGATCATGTACATGGCTTTAGGGACTGAGAGGGGAAGACTTCCTGACATGTACATGGTTAGGGACTGAGAGGGGAAAGTTCCTGACATGTACATGGCTTAGGGACTGAGAGGGGAAGACTTCCTGACCATGTACATGGCTTAGGGACTGAGAGGGGAAGACTTCCTGACCATGTACATGGCTTAGGGACTGAGAGGGGAAGACTTCCTGACATGTACATGGCTTTAGGACTGAGAGGGGAAGAGTTCCTGACCATGTACATGGCTTAGGGACTGAGAGGGGAAGAGTTCCTGACCATGTACATGGCTTAGGGACTGAGAGGGGAAGAGTTTCCTGATCATGTACATGGCTTGGGGACTGAGAGGGGAGACTTCCTGACCATGTACATGGCTTAGGACTGAGAGGGGAAGATCTCCTGACCATGTACATGGCTTAGGGACTGAGAGGGAAGAGTTCCTGACCATGTACATTGGCTTAGGGACTGAGAGGGGAAGAGTTCCTGACCATGTACATGGCTTAGGGACTGAGAGGGGAAGAGTTCCTGATCATGTACATGGCTTGGGGACTGAGAGGGGAAGACTTCTGACATGTACATGGCTTAGGGACGAGAGGGAGAGTTCCTGATCATGTACATGGCTTGGGGACTGAGACGGGAAGACTTCCTGAACCATGTACATGGCTTAGGGACTGAGAGGGGAAGAGTTCCTGACCATGTACATGGCTTGGGGACTGAGAGGGGAAGACTTCCTGACCATGTACATGGCTTGGGGACTGAGAGGGGAAGACTTCCTGACCATGTACATGGCTTAGGGACTGAGAGGGGAAGAGTTCCTGACCATGTACATGGCTTAGGGACTGAGAGGGAAAGACTTCCTGACCATGTACATGGCTTGGGGACTGAGGAGGGGAAGACTCTGACATGTACATGGTCTTAGGGACTGAGAGGGGAAGAGTTCCTGACCATGTACATGGCTTAGGGACTGAGAGGGGAAGACTTCTGACCATTGTACATGGCTTAGGGGCTGTGAGAAGAGAGGATAGTAAACAGAAGCTGAGAGAAGATTGTTGGGCTTGGTGGACCGCAGGTGGGAGAAGGAAGTTAGAGAGCAGAGCCATGGCCCAGGAAACTAACAGTGACTCTCCGGGGATTGGAACAACCTCCTCCAGTCCTTAAGATGCTGTCCCAAATATCATCCTGTTCCCTACTTTTGACCAGGGCCCTGTTCAGAAGAAGTGCATTATATAGGCAATAGGGTGCCATTTGGCTCATCCTCTCCCGAGCAGACCAGGAAGTCACAGTACGCTATGTGACTTCACAACTGGGAACTCCCCAAACTCTTCCCATCCATTCAAGACTCTTCTCTGAGGATGGCCAGCTCCCAGCCAAGGATGAGTATGGCTCAAGGAGGTTTTAAGAACCGCAATATGCTCTCGTGGTACCAAATCATTACCAGACTGACTGGTGCTGCTGTCTGCCTGCCTGTGCTGCCATGGGTTCAAGACTGACTGATTTGAGCTTGGCTTGCTGCTCTAGCTGACCTGGCCTGGTTCAGCTTGGTAATGGTTGCTCTGGCCGCAGCCAGCCTGCGGTCTGTCTAACCACGGTGAGTCTGCCTGGGCCTGTGGTCTAGCGGTGTCTGCAGAGATCCAGAGCAGACCAGATTCAAATACTATAAAAAATCTTTCAATACTTTTTTGAGTGTTTGCTTTAGCCTGTGACAGATGAGTGGGGTTTGCACTTTTGGGACTATTCTATTGGTTCAATATGTGCCAGGAAGCACAATCAAGCCTGCTATAGTATTATGAATATTTTGAATAGTATCTGAACCAAGGTGTGGTCTCCAGTGCTCCAGAGCTGCAGTAAAGGCCAGGCTTGGTTAGAGTCCAGGCACACGGTATGTGCTGTTATGCTCTCTCAGCAGGGTGGCTGGATGGAGGGGTGAAATCACTTACAGGCCCGGCTTCCCATTACTCTCTCCTGTTAACCATTTCATAGGGATGTCCTCTCCTTGCATTGTCTCATCTATGCCTTGGTGAACTCTGGCACAATACCAAATCAACTCCATATGCACAGAAAAGATTACGCAATATGGACAAAAAATATGCTCAGGTTTGGATTCTGTGGGTGAATTTTCTATGAGTCGGTAACTCATCAGTGTGTTAGTAGAGCTCCCCGTAGTGGTACATCAGCTCTGTCAGTTGAAGACTTGTTAGTTAAACATGAGATGAAAATCTATGCAAGCTGTGCTTGGAATAAGTACAGGATCACTGAAAGTAATTTTATTCCACCCAAAGCACAACAGCGATTGTGTGTGTAAGCTGTCCCCAGGGCTGAGCGTGGGGTGTGTGTGTGGGTGTGGGGGGTGGTGTGAGGGGGGGTGGGGGGTGAGGGGGGGTGGGGGGTGAGGTGCTCTTGTGTGTTTACAGTAGGAATCCTCGGGCGGTATGTGTTTGTGTGTTCTCCCCTGGATATGGGATGTTTGCCTGGGTGGAGTTGCGTGTGGCGATATAAGGGTTGGACAGTGACCAGATGTTCATACTATTCTCTGTATCATACCGGGGTGTACAGTATTCACGCTGTAGACAACAAGTTTGATTTTGACATCTAGCCACTTAGCTAGCCAGTTAAGCAAAAAATGCATGACTGGAGCCCTGACCTGAATATTATTTATTTGTCACATCTTAGATTTCTTATAGTTATACTTAACTTATAGTTATAAGCAGGGGTATTTTGAAATTCCTTGGTATACAGTATAAACGGTATATCGCCCAAGCTTAGTGTTTGTGTCTGTGTTAGTTCTCCCCTGGGTAGTGAAGCTGGGTATCTTCCCAAGGGAATGCAGTTCTCCCACCCTACAGACACACACACCCGCTCTATCCATCAGTGCTGATGGTTGGACCCGTGTGGCAGATCAAAGCTGTATGTCATGCATTGTGAGCTGAGCAACATCTGGGCCATCTGCAGGTTCCCAA
>NC_036863.1:6855948-6867157 GCF_002910315.2 Salvelinus sp. IW2-2015 | reverse complement strand
CCATGTACATTGCGCTTAGGGACTGAGAGGGGAAGACTTCCTGACCAATGACAATGGCTTAGGGGACTGAGAGGAAGACTTCCTGACCATGTACATGGCTTAGGGACTGAGAGGGGAAGACTTTCCTGATCATGTACATGGCTTAGGGACTGAGAGGGAAGACTTCCTGACATGTACATGCTTAGGGACTGAGAGGGGAGACTCCTGACCATGTACATGGCTTAGGGACTAGAGAGGGAAGATCTTCCTGACCATGTACATGGCTTAGGGACTGAGAGGGGAAGACTTCCTGATCCATGTACATGGCTTAGGGACTGAGAGGGAAGACTTCCTGACCATGTACATGGCTTAGGACTGAGAGGGGAAGATCCTGACATGTACATGGCTTAGGACTGAGAGGGGAAGACTTCCTGACCATGTACATGGCTTAGGGACTGAGAGGGGAAGATCCTGACATGTACATGGCTTAGGGACTGAGAGGGGAAGACTTCCTGACATGTACATGGCTTAGGGACTGAGAGGGGAAGACTTCCTGACCATGTACATGGCTTAGGGACTGAGAGGGGAAGATTCCTGACATGTACATGGCTTAGGGACTGAGAGGGGAAGACTTCCTGACCATGTACATGGCTTAGGGACTGAGAGGGGAAAGACTTCCTGACATGTACATGGCTTAGGGACTGAGAGGGGAAGACTTCCTGACCATTTACATGGCTTAGGGACTGAGAGGGGAAGAGTTCCTGACCATGTACATGGCTTAGGGACTGAGAGGGAAGATTCCTGACCATGTACATGGCTTTAGGGACTGAGAGGGAAGAGTTCCTGACATGTACATGGCTTAGGGACTGAGAGGGGAAGACTTCCTGACCATGTACATGGCTTAGGGACTGAGAGGGGAAGACTTCCTGACCATGTACATGGCTTAGGGACTGAGAGGGGAAGACTTCCTGACCATGATACATGGCTTAGGGACTGAGAGGGGAAGAGCTTCCTGACCATGTACATGGCTTAGGGACTGAGAGGGGAAGATTCCTGACATGTACATGGCTTGGGGACTGAGAGGGGAAGACTTCCTGACCATGTACATGGCTTAGGGACTGAGAGGGCGAAGAAGATTCCTGACATGTACATGGCTTAGGGACTGAGAGGGGAAGAGTTCCTGACCATGTACATGGCTTAGGGACTGAGAGGGGAAGAGTTCCTGACCATGTACAATGGCTTGGGGACTGAGAGGGGAAGACTTCCTGACCATGTACATGGCTTAGGGACTGAGAGGGAAGATTTCCTGACCATGTACATGGCTTAGGACGGGGATGAGAGGGGAGAGTTCCTGGACCATGTACATGGCTTAAGGGACTGAGAGGGGAAGATTCCTGACCATGTAACTGGCTTGGGGACTGAGAGGGGAAGGACTTCTGACATGTACTTCCCCTCTCAGTCCCTAAGCCATGTACATGGTCAGGAAGTCTTCCCCTCTCAGTCCCTAAGCCATGTACATGGTCAGGAAGTCTTCCCCTCTCGGGCCAAACCAAAGACAAAGTCTTCGAAGTATGATGGTTTCCAGTTCGCTGTCACCACAGTTGAAACAGAAAGAAAAATGCCTGATGCTGCGGTGTCAAGCCTTATCTCATCTTATCTCGTTTGGAGAAAAGGAGAGAGTCTCATACATGTAATTATTTCTGTCCCCTGTGCTTCAATGGGGACTGAGGATAAAGAGACCGTGCCAATTTGTCATTCTCTGTCTACCAAATGAGACTGTTATGCAACAGCTAATTACTTGCACTTGGCCCAGGGAGGGTCTCTCTACCCCCCCTCCCCCCCTGTAGTGCGGTGTTGGTTATCTTCCATGAAAAGAGAAAGGGGAGAGGAGCACAAACACAGTGACCCAGCAGTCTCACGGTATTTCTCCACAACCATAAAGCATGTAGCTGAAACCACCGCGGCACAGTAAGCTTGTACAGACAGACAGAGACCGAGATACAGAGACCGAGAGCGAGAGAGACCGCACGGCAGAGGGTAAGAGGAGGACAGCAAGCCCAGAGAGAGAAAGAACACTAGGCTAGCTGAGCCAGACAGGCCCTGCAGTTTCTCTTTTCCACAATTTTTGGAAGATGATGTCATTATTTATTTTAAAGCTAGCTGTCTAAGCCTGAGGCAGGAGCAGAAAGAACAGACGGGGGGAGGACAAAGCTTTCTAACCAACTTGAACATACCACCCGCTTAGAGCAATCAACTCCCTTCTCATCTACCTTTATTGAGCTATGTATCTCTCCATCTCCACACATTCTAAATCAATCAAATCGATCTCTCGTGGTAATTTGTGCATATATCCACACTCACCTATTACTCTCCTTATCTATCTCTCTATATCTATCTCTCACTCTATATCCATCTCTCTATATATCTATCTCTCTATATATCTATCTCTCTCTCTATATCAATTTCAATTCAATTCAAGGGACTTTATTGGCATGGGAAACATATGTTAACATTGACAAAGCAAGTGAGGTAGATAATATACAGAAGTGAAATAAACAATAAAAATGAACAGTAAACATTACACTCACAGAAGTTCCAAAAGAATAAAGACATTACAAATGTCATATTATGTATATATACAGTGTTGTAACAATGTACAAACCAAACGGTTAAAGTACAAAAGGGAAAATAAATAAGCATAAATATGGGTTGTATTTACAATGGTGTTTGTTCTTCACTGGTTGACCTTTTCTTGTGGCAACAGGTCACACATCTTGCTGCTGTGATGGCACACTGTGGTATTTCACCCAGAAGATATGGGAGTTTATCAAAATCGTGTTTGTTTTCAAATTCTTTGTGGATCTGTGAAATCTGAGGGAAATATGTGTCTCTAATATGGTCATACATTGGGCAGGAGGTTAGGATGTGCAGCTCAGTTTCCAACTCATATTGTGGGCAGTGTGCACATAGCCTGTCTTCTCTTGAGAGCCAGGTCTGCCTACGGTGGCCTTTCTCAATAGCCATATCTTTCTCTATATCTATACACATGTTATCTTATCTATCCCAGGCCTGTTGTATCTATCTCTCTATATCTATCTCTCATCTCTATATCCATCTCTCTCTATATCTATACGCATGTTATCTTATCTATCCCAGGCCTTGTGTATCTATCTCTCTATATTTATATGCATGTTATCTATCCCAGGCCTGGTATATCTATCTCTCTATATCTATATGCATGTTATCGTATCTATCCCAGGCCTGGTGTATCTATCTCTATATATCTATATGCATGTTATCTATCCCAGGCCTGGTGTATCTATCTCTCTATATCTATATGCATGTTATCTATCCCAGGCAATGGTGTAAATCTATCTCTCTATATCTATAATCATGTTATCGTATCTATCCCAGGCCTGGTGTATCTATCTCTCTATATCTATAATGCATGTTATCTATCCCAGGCCTGGTGTAATCTATTTCTACTATCTATATCATGTATCTATCCCAGGCCTGGTGTATCTCTATATCTATATGCATGTTAATCGTATCTATCCCAGGCCTGGTGTATCTATTTCTCTATATCTATATGCATGTTATCTATCCCAGGCCTGGTGTATCTATCATCTATATGCATGTTTATCGTATCTATCCCAGGCATGGTGTATCTATATCTCTCTATATCTATATGCATGTTATCTATCCCAGGCCTGGTGTATCCTGTATGATGAGCAGTAGGAGAGTAAGCAGTGAGGTTTGATATTTAGCCTGTGACCTGCCTCACTCCCTGTGTGTCCGTCCCTCTGTCCGTCCCTCCGTCTGCTCCGTGTCTATGCGTGGGTGTCACAGAGTCTCACTCTAGGAAGAGGAATTACCCTACAACCCAGTCTGTGTAGTTTCCCTCACAGAGGAACACCGCCCACACTCTCCATGTTCCCAGCAGCTCTTCTGATCCTGTGATCTCTGGATCACTACTAACTCTCTCTCACAATGCAGCTGACCTGACCTGATCTCTAGAACACATGTTACTCAGCTGACCTGACCTAATCTCTAGAACACATTCTCCAGCTGACCTGACCTGACCTAGAACACATGCTCAGCTGAACTGACACTCTAGAACACACTGTTCCAGCTGACCTGACATAATCTCTAGACACATTCTCCAGCTGACCTGACATAATCTCTAGAACACATGCTCCAGCTGACCTGACACTCTAGAACACATGTTCCAGCTGACCTGACATAATCTCTAGAACACATTCTCCAGCTGACCTGACCTGACACTAATCTCTAGAACACATTCTCCAGCTGACCTGACATAATCTCTAGAACACATATGCTCCGCTGACCTGACTAATCTCTAGAACACATCTCCAGCTGACCTGACTAATTCTAGACACTTCTCCAGCTGAACTGACCTAATCTCTAGAACACATTCTCCAGCTGACCTGACATAATCTCTAGAACACATTCTCCACTGACCTGACCATAATCTCTAGAACACATCTCCAGCTGACCTGACCTAATCTCTAGAACACATTCTCCAGCTGACCTGACTAATCTCTAGAACACATACTCCAGCTGACCTGACATAAATCTCTAGAACACATCTCCAGCTGACTGACCTAAATCTCTAGAACACATACTCCAGCTGACCCTGACCTAATCTCTAGAACACCATGCTCCAGCTGCGATAACCTGTAAAAGGTGTGTGTGTTTGTGTGTCATGGACCCTCACCCTGGACCGTCAATGTTGTTTGGATGTCTACATCCTAAATGGAGCAATCCCCAAACTGGCCACGCGCCAAGGAGGAAGACCGAGAGCCAGATCGTCGACCAGTTGGAGGACGACCTACACAACCTGGGACTCAAAACCACTCAGCATGGGACCTCGCCAGAATAGGGCGGGGTGGAGTCCATTTGTCAAGGCCCTGTGCTTCAAGGAGCGAGCAAACAATGAGTGTGGTGTGGTGGGGGATGGGGCAGTGTGTCCAGGTTGCCCCCCTTTGTTCCGGCTGCTGTGTGTCGCTGATCTGTGGGTTTATCACCATGCAGGCCTGGCACAACTGAGGAACTCTACTGAGATACCACCGTCTGTCTGTCTGGTCTGTCGGGTCTGCTGTCTGTCTCTGGTCTGTCTAGGTCTGTCTGGGCCTGTTCTGGGTCTGTCTGTCTGGGTCTGTCTAGGTCTGGTCTGGGTCTGGTCTGGGTCGTCTCTGGTCTGGGTCTGTCTGTCTGAGGTCTGTCTGGGGTCTGTCTGTGGAGTCTGTCTGGGTCTCTCTGTGCTTGGGTCTGTCTGTCTGGGTCTGTCTGTCTGGGTCTGTCTGTCTGGTCTGGTTGGTCTGTCTGTCTGGGTCTGTCTGGTCTGTCTGGGTCTGTTGTCGTGGGTCTGTTGTCGGGTCTGTTGTCTGGGTCTGTTGTCTGGTCTGGTCTGTCTGTCTGGTCTGTCTGTCTGTCTGGGTCTGTCGATGGTAGTCAAAGACTGGGCAACGCTGAGCATGCAGGTGTGTGTGTGTGTGTGTGTGTGTGTGTGTGTGGTGTGTGTGTGTGTGTGTGTGTGTGTGTGTGTGTGTGGTGTGTGTGTGTGTGTGTGTGCTAGGGGACGGGTATCCTGCATGTAGGTGTGTGGTGTGTGTGCGTCTGCCTGGCTTCAGCTACAGCAGTATCAGAATGCATGTGTGTGAGAGTCAGTGTTCAGTGTGGTTGTGCCCATCAGTATTAAAATATTGGTAGTCGACATTTGTGTGGTTGATAGGGTTCACACTTCTCAAAATAAATGAAAGCATTCAGACAGTCAGTGTGTTTCAGAGTGTGCTTTAATGGTATATTTGAGGATATAGTTCGAGTGAACTAGCATGTTAGCACATTGACTGGAAGTCTATGAATAATGCTAGCATGCTAATAGACACCACAGACTTCCTGTCATTGTGCTAACGCTAGTTAGCATTGGCTTGCAAAACTACCTCTAACTTCCTTCATACTGGACACAGAACCATAAAAATGACTTCACTAAATCTGTGGAATATTTTATTGAATCTGAATATTTTATTGAATCACTGAATCTGTGGAATAATATTTTTTAAATTGTTTWATTTAACCTTTATTTAACTAGGCAAGTCCGTTAAGAACAAATTCTAATTTACAATGACGGCCGACCCCGGCCAAACCCTAATGACGCTGAGCMAAATGTGCGCCGCCCTATGGGACTCCCAATCRCAGCCGGATGYGATACAGCCTGGATTCGAACCAGSGACCGTATCTCTTGCACTGAGATGCAGTGCCTTAGACCACTGCGCCACTGGCYTCATTGCCAAAATCCCGAAGTATCCCTTTAAGTGTGGATGTTCCATGGTCGTACTGTATTAGAGCAGTCAAAGCATTCAAACAGTCAGCATTGTCCCTACCTGACGACAGGTTCTGGGATGGCGTCTACGCTGGCAGGGACCTGGACCCCCTTCTCCCACTCCTGTCTCCAGGGGTCTGACAGCACGTAGAAGTCATCGTGGCCCAGCTGGGCCGAGTCTGGCAGCTTCATGGCTGTGATGAAGTCCGTCCGGAACACCTGACAGGAAACAGAAAGAGAGGGTTGACACSTGACACAATACAACAGAGAAAGACAGAGATATTCAGTGAAATTATCACAATCATTTGCATCTGTATAGCAGTTTGAATTTGAGAAGAAATACCAGGTTTTAGGCTAAACATGACCATCTCTCAGGCTGTACATTGAATGCAGCAGTCCCATTTAGGTTCATTTAAGGGTTATATTGTAAGCACAAAACAAGTACTTTTGCAGTTGGCAGCGGTCAAATAAAAGTTCCAATTAACACTACACAGTATTTGTGTATACAAAGCCAGCATAAAAAGGGGCATTTTACATTTCAACATCCAACAAAGGTCATCAGTAAAGGTCATAGGGCTCTGGTCAAACGTAGTACACTATATACAGAACCATTTGGGACGCACCTAGTGTCTTCAGAGAGACCCAACCCTGTGCCCTGCCAAAGGCCTGCGGAGCAGCACTGATGTTATCCATCCCATAATAAGCACAGATCCCCAACCCCATGAATAAAAGTACTCAAGGACATCAGCCACGGGCCCACGGCACCGTGCAGAGCCAAAAAATAAYGACTACTTATTTACTACCAACATCAAGTAGTAAACATCTCTACCTGATTACTACGGGAAACACTACYKTTTTTCTACTGAACACTTTCTTGTGTATCTTGAGTAGTACATAAACTACACATTCACTACACAATCCTCCCCATCCGTAGTGGTTAAGCAGTATTAGGTAGGGGTTAGGTAGTATCAGGTAGGGGTTATGTAGTATTAGGTAGAGGTTAGGTAGTAGTGGTTAGGTAGTGGTTAGGTAGTAATAAAAAAAGAGAGAGATGTCTTCAGAGAAGACCCAACCCTGTGCCCTGCCAAAGGCCTGCGGAGGGCAGCACTGGATGTTATCCATCCCATAGATATAGCAGCAGATGCCCAACCCCATGATAAAAGTACTCAAGGACACTATGCCACGGGCCCACGGCATCTGTGCAGAGGGCCAAAAAATAATGACTACTTATTTACTACCAACATCAAGTAGTCAACATCTTCTAGCTCCTATTACTTACGGGAAACACTACCTGTTTTTGTCTACTGAACACTTTCTTGTGTATGCTTGAGTAGTACATAAACCTACACATTCACTACACAATCCTCTCCCATTCCGTAGTGGTTTCTAAGCAGTATTAGGTAGGGGGTTAGGATTCAGTAGGGTTCATGGTAGGGGAGGTTAGTGTGTGCTGGTAGGGTTAGTAGTTGTAGGTTATGATATTGGTTAGAGTAGGTAGTAGTGGTTAGGTTTAGTGGTTAGGTTAATGTCATTGGGTAGGGGTTAGGTTAGCTATTCAAGGTAGGGGTTAGGGTAGTATGCAGGTAGGGGTTATGTAGTGTTAGGTAGAGGTTAGAGTAGTGTAGGTAGGTTAGGTAGTAATGGGTAGGGGTTAAGGTACTATAGGTAGGGTTAGGTGGTATTAGGTAGGTAGGAGTAGTGTTAGGTAGGGTAGTGTAAGGGTAGGGTAGTCTATTAGGTAGGGTTAGTAGTATCAGGTAGGGGTTAATGTAGTATTATAGGTTAGGTAGTAGTGTTAGGTAGTTTACGGTAGGGTAGGGGTTATGTAGTTATCAGTAGGTAATGGTAGTATGGTTAAGGTTAGTAGTAGTGTTAGGTAGTGGTTAGGCTAGTAATGTGGTAGGGGTTAGGGTAGTATAAGGGTAAGGGGTTATGTAGTATTCAGGTAGAGGTTCGGTAGTAGTGGTTACGGTATGGGTTAGGTAAGTAATGGGTAGGGTTAGGTAGTATTAGGTAGGGGGTTAGGTAGTATAGGTAGGGGTTTTTTTAAAGGGGTATAGTTATTTTAGTAAAAGAAGTTTTTTTTAGGAAATCGCGGTTAGGTAGTATGGTTAGGTAGTATGGTTCGTAGGTAGTAAATTAGGTAGGGGTTAGGTAGTATGCAGGTTAGGGGTTATGTAAGTATTAGGTAGAGGTTAGGTAAGTTAAGTGGTAGGTTAATGGTGGTTACGCTCAAGTAGGGTAGGTTAGGTATTAGGTGTAGGGGTAAGGTAGTCAGGAGGGGTTATGTAGTATTAGGTAGAGGTTATAGGTAGTAGTGGTTTAGGTAGTGGTTAGGTAAGTAATGGGTAGGGGTTAGGTATTATTAGGTAGGGGTTAGGTAGTATCAGTAGGGGTTACGTCGTATTAGGTATAGAGGTTAGTGTAGTAGTGTTACGGTTAGATGTGTTAGGTAGTAATTGGGTAGGGGTTAGGTAGTATCTTAGGTAGGGGTTAGGTAGTAATCAGGTTAGGGGTTTATGTAGTATAGGTAGAAGGTTAGGTAGTAGTGGTTAGGTTAGGGTTAGTAGTGTATCTAGGTAGGGGTTTAGTTAGTATTTAGGGTTAGGTTTAGTGTTCAGGTAGGGGTTTATGTATATTAGGTAAGGAGGTTAGGTTAGTAGTGGAGGTAGTAATGGGTAGGGGTTTACGGTAGGTATTAGGTAGGGGTTAGGTAGTAGTGGTTAGGTTAATGGTTAGGTAGTAATGGGTAGGGGTTAGTGTAGTATTAGGTAGGGGTTTAGGTAGTATCAGGTAGGGTTATTGTAGTATTGGTAGAGGTTAGGTTAGTAGTGGTTAGGTAGTTGTGTTCAGTAGTATTAGGTAGGGGTTAGGTAGTATCTAGGTAGTGGGGTTATGTCGTTATTAGGTAGATGGTTAGGTAGTAGTGGTTAACGGTAATGTTAGGTAGTAATGGGTAAGGGTTAGGTAGTATAGGTAGGGGGTTAGTGTAGTATCAGGTAGGTGGTTATGTAGTATGTTACGGTAGAGTGTTAGGTTAGTCAGTGGTTAGGTTAGTGGGTTCGTAGTATTTAGGTTTAGGGGTTAGGTAGTATCAGGTAGGGTATGGTATAATTGGTAGAGGTTAGGTAGTAGTGGTTAGGTAATGGTTATGTAGTAAATGGTAGGGTTAGGTAGTATTTAGGTAGGGGTTTAGGTAGTATCAGGTAGGGGTTATGTAGTATTAGGTAGAGGTTAGGTAGTAGTTGGTTAGGTTAGTGGTTCGGTAGTATTGGTAGGGGTTAGGTTTATGAGGGTAGATCTTTGACTTTGACTTTCTTTTAATGATACATCCTCATTCATTTAACACCTTCACTACCACCACCCCCCTTTTATAAACAATAATCCCTGTATTGCGTACTCAATCCTTTGCTACTCTTTACCCCATGACACAAAACTATCACAATAACCAAAACCTCACCTATTTAATACCGTATATCCCAATCCATCTTCCCGCCTGTAAGACGGCCCTCCTCACCACCCATGCATCTACTGTCCTGATCAACATCTCTATAATCTCAAATTCCACCCTAAGAGAGGGCGCAGAGCCTGGGTTCTGTTATCCCTCTCCAGCTTTTACCTTTTCTTCCTTTTGTTAGCCAAATAGCCAACTTTGCTGAGCAAAGAAATTCATCAATACATATTTGGCCTTTTTCCTTCTTCGAATACCTTGTACCGCCTAATATAACTCGCGACAGTTAACTCCACCCCCAACCTCTCACAAGACATTTCCCAGACAGAGACATTAATGCATGTTAACCTGGCGCACCAGAAAAACACTGATCCACAGTTTTCACTCATGACACAGGAAGGCACCCCTATCACAACTCGAAGAGAAAAGCGAGCGAAGAAGACCAACCAAGGAGGGCCTACAGCAGCACCCTAGATCTAATAATACAATTAATCTATGACACAGTTTGCGCCTAGAACATGCAAAAACGATACTACCTTGGCTAACATCAGCGCCACAGGTAACTTCCACAAAGCTGTGAACGATCTGAGGGACAGGCAGAAGGGAATTCTATGCCTCAAAAGGAACATAAAATTCAACATATCCAATTAGCATCTGGTAAACATACTTGAATCAGTTAACAGAACCCATTTCCTTTATGGTTGTTGAGTCTGGGGTCCGCTCACCAACCAAGAATTCACAAATGGGACAAACACCCATATTGAGTCTAAAATATCCTCTGTGTACAACGTAAAAACACCAAATATTGCATGGCAGAACAGAATTAGGCTGATACACGGTAATTATCAAATTCCAAGAAAAAGAGAAGTGAAATTCTACAAACCGCATAAAAGGAAGCGGTTCCCAAACCTTCCATACCAAAGCCATCACCTCACTAGTAGAGATGACCTGGGAAGAGTCCCCTAAGCAAGCTGGTCCAGGGCTCTGTTCACAAACACAAACAGACCCCACAGAGCCTGGACGCAACACAATTAGACCCAACCAAATCATGAGAAACAAAAGATAATTACTTCACACATTGGAAGAATTAACAAAAACAGCGGAAACTATAATGCTATTTGGCCTAACAGAGAGGTCACAGTGGCAGAACACCTGACCACTGTGAACTGACCCACACTTAAGGAAATGCTTTGACTATGATGACAGACTCAGTGAGCATAGCCTTGCTATTGAGAAAGGCCACCGTAGGCAGACTGGCTCTCAAGAGAGACGGGTTTATGACACTGCTCCCACAAAATGAGATGGAAACTGGAGCTGCACTTCCTGACCTCCTGCCAGTGTATGACCATATTTAGAGACACATATTTCCCTCAGATTACACGATCCACAAAGAATTCGAAAACAAACACGATTTTGGATAAACTCTCCAGTATCTA
>NC_036863.1:6848870-6855923 GCF_002910315.2 Salvelinus sp. IW2-2015 | reverse complement strand
CATGGGTAGGGGTTAGGTACTATTAGGTAGGGGTTAGGGATAGTATCAGGTAGGGGTTATGTAGTAGTTTAGGTTAGAGGTTTAGTAGTATAGTGGTTAGGTTAGTGGTTAGGTTAAGTAATGGGTAGGGTGTTAGGTAGTATCATAGGTTAGGTAGTAGAGGTGGTTAGTGTGTATTAGGTAGAGGTTAGGTAGTAGTGGTTAGGTAGTATGGTAGGTAGTATAAGTGTTCAGTAGGTGGTTAGGTTAATATTCAGGTAGGGGTTAGGTAGTATCAGGTAGGGTGTTATATCGGTAGGGGTAGTATATTTAGTAGAGTAGGAGATAGTGTTATGTGTATGTAGAGGTAGGTTAGTAGTGTTAGGTAGTGTTAGGTAGATGTGGTAGGGGTTAGGTAGTATCAGGTAGGGGTTATGTAGTATTACGGTAGAGGTTTCGTGTAGTAGTGGTGTAGGTAGATGGTTGGCTAAGTAATGGGTAGGGGTTAGGTAGTATTAAGGTAAGGGGTTAGTATATAGGTAGGTATAGGTCAGAGTGGTTATGGTAGTGCGGTTAGTATAATGGTGTAGTGGTTCTAGTATATTAGGTAGGGGTTAGGTAGTAATCCAGGTAGGGGTTAATGTATGTTTTAAGTAGAGGTCGGTAGTTAATAGGTTGTGGGTTTACAGTATATTTTTTAAGGTAAAGGTAATAAGTAGGGTGTTATGTATATTTAGGAGAGTAATGTTAGGGTTTAGGTTAGTTGGTTAGGTAAGTAATTGGGTATGGGGTTAGGTAATTACGGTAGGGGTTTAGGTAGTAATGCAGTTAGGGGTTAACAGTGTCATTAGGTATTGAGGTTAGGTAGTAGTGGTTAGGTATGTTGTTAGGTAGCTAATGGGTGGGGTTAGGTAGTATCTATAGGGTAGGGGTTAGGTAGTAACAGGAGGGGTTATGTAGTATAGGTAGAGGTTAGGTAGTAGTGGTTAGGTAGGGTTAGTGTAGTGATTAGTAGGGGTTATGGTAGTATTAGGTAGGTTAGTATGTATAGGTAGGGGTTTATGTAGTATTAGGTAGAGGTTTAGGTCAGTAGTGGTTGGTCAAGTGTTGGTAGTAATTGGGTAGGGGTTTAGGTAGTATGTAGTTAGGTAGAGGGTGTTAGGTTAGGTAGTCATGGTAGGGGTTTATGTAGTATTAGGTAGGGTTTAGGTGTACGGTGGTTATGTGTTTCAGGTGGGTTAGGTAGTATTAGGATGTGTCAGTAGTTGGTAGGTTAGGTTAGTATCTAGGTTAGGGGGTTATGTGTTATTGGTAGATGGTTAGGTATAGGTTAAGAGTAGTTAGGTGTATGGAGGTAGGGTATAGTATAGGTAGGGGGTTATAATCAGGTAGGTGGTTATTGTAGTTGGTAGAGTGTTAGGTAGTCAGTGGTTATTAGTGGTTCTATATGTTTGGGGTTAGGTAGTATAGGGGTAGGTAATGGTAAGTAGGTAGTATGTAGGTAATGGTTATGTAGTAATGTAGGTTAGGTATATTGGGGGGTAGGTAGTTCAGTAGGGGTATGTAGTTTGGTAGAGGTTAGGTTAGTAGTGGTTAGGTTAGTGGTTCGGGTTTCGCTCGTCGGCTTCCGCTTGTTGGTCTTCCCCTCCGTTTTTCCTGCCACATTCGCTACGCCCCAGACGCGGCTCCTCGGCACATTGCTGCACGTGCAGCAACTCGCTAAAATTGCCAATATCTGTTTAATGCTTTTAGACCTGTCCCAAATTAATGTCTGGTGGTTCAGAATTTGTTTTGATATTTAACCTGCGTGTCGTGAAACGGTGGGTAAGGGGACAAAATAATTAATGCACGATAGGCAAACGGTGGCCCACGCGCACAGGATGCGCAAACTTGGACAGGATGCTCAAACTTCACACTTTGAGACTTAAGGGAATCGTAGTTGCTACATCCATTTTTGGATATTAATTATATATACACAACTTCAAAAAGTTTGGGGTCACGTAGAAATGTCCTTGTTTTTGAGGCACGAAAAGCATTTTTGTCATTAAAATAACATCTAAATTGTGATCAGAGAATACAGTGTAGAATGGTTAACGTTGTAAATGACTGATTGTAGCTGAAACGGCAGATTTTTTATGCCATAATATACTAGATGAGTACATTAGAGTGTCCTATTGTTGAGGGAAGACAAGATGCACGTTCCGATCAGCAAGTCTCAACTGGCAGCTTCATTATAGTTCCTGGAAAACACCACTCAGATTATGGGGCCTGCACGTAAAAAAAAGAACGTTGTAGGAAAATAAAAATATCTCCGTACTGAGCTACCGTAGTTTTTTTTTTTTTATTAGGTAGGGTAGGTAGAGGGAGCTTTGACTTCTTTATGGATACATCTCATTTCATTAACACTCCCTACACCACCCCTTTAAAAAACAAATATCCCGTACTGCGTACTCACCTTGCCTCTACCCCATGAACAAACCAACCTGGGTGAAATACCACAATGTGCCATCACAGCAGCAATATTTGTGACCTTTTGCCACAAGAAAAGGGCAACCAGTGAAGAACAAACACCATTGTAAATACAACCCATATGTACGTTTATTTATTTTCCCTTTTGTACTTAAATCATTTGCACATCRTTACAACACTGTATATATACATAATATGACATTTGTAATGTCTTATTCTTTTGGTAATGCTTACTGTTCATTTTTATTGTTTATTTCACTTTTGTATATTATCTACTTCACTTGCTTTGGCAATGTTAACATATGTTTCCCATGCCAATAAACCCCCTTGAATTCAATTGAGAGAGAGAGAGAGAGCGAGCGAGCGAGAAGGAGAGAGAGCGAGAAGCAGAGAGAGAGCGCGTGAGAGGCTGAGAGAGAGAGCGAGAGGCTGAGAGAGAGAGCGAGACCCCAGGCTGTACAGTATATGAAAAGGCCATATGTAAAACCCCAGGCAGACAGCCGAGTGGAACTTGCCTTGGCCGACAAGGGTGTCTGCCAGCACAAATAGATAATGCAATGTAGGGAGTGTGTGTGAGAGTGTGTGTGTGGGACGGAGAGAGCAAAGAGAAAATGTGTGTGTGTGTGTGTGTGTGTGTGTGTGTGTGTGTGTGTGTGTGTGTGTGTGTGTGTGTGTCAGACAGTCAGTCAGTCGAGGCCAAGATGAACACTCCTCCTCTCCTTCAGCAGACCAAAGCTGGGGGAGGACAGTCAGGATGATCTCCTGTTCTCTCTCCAACACCCAGCAGCAGAGGCGGGCCACCTCTAGCCTTTTGGGGACCTTAAGCGAGATTTGGTTTTTGTCCACCAAGCAGGCAAAACAATTTAGTGGTCCCCCTCTTGATGGTGGAGATAACTTTTTTTATTTATTTTTTAAAGTTAATTTCCTGCAATTCCAGACATTTTGCCATGGGGCGTCGATAATGTTTGCTATTTTGTAACACATTTTATGCAAATCTGAGTGAGAGTGACTAACAACAATTTTGAACTTGCACCTAGTGTATTATACTATTATAACTCCCAACATTAAGTTGAGACCAGAGTGAGACCGCTTATGTCTGGAACCAGCCCACACAGGAAAGGAGTGATTCATTTTTACTGCCCTGTGTTTAAACAAACCAACCACAGCTAATTAATGTCAGGGAAACAGAATTACAAGGTCCACTCCTCTCGCTCTCCCTCCCCCTTACCCCATTCCCTCTCCCTCCCCCTTTCCCCCATACATTCTCTCCTCCCGCCTTTTCCCATCCAGTCTCTCCCTCCCCCTTTTCCCATCCATATCTCCTCCCCTTTCTCGCATCTTCTCTCTCCTTTCCCCTTCCTCCCTCTCCCCTTTCCCCATCCATCTTCCCTCCCACCTTTCCCCATCCACTCTCTTTCACCCATCCTCCCCTCTTTCCCATCTACATCTCTCCTTTCATCCATTCTCCGCTCCCCCATCTCCCTTTCTCCTCTCCCTCCCCCTTTTCCCTCATCTCTCTCACTCCCTCTCCCTCCCTTTCCACCCCTCTACTTCCCTCTCTACATCCCCCTTTCAAATCCCATTCCCTCTCTACAATCCCCTCTTTCCCATCCACTCTCTCCTCCCCCTTTCCCCATCCATCCTCCTTTCACCCCATCCCTCTACTCTTTCTTTCTCTTATCTTTTCCCTGCCTCTCTTATATCAACAGTTGTGTGTGTGTGTGCGGGGGGGGGGGTCTAAGGAACGAGCGTCGCGGACTTGATGCGACGCCCAGGCTAAGGCTTGTTCAGGTGTGTATAACTAATGAGGACCGCATAGGACGTTGCGTTCCCATCCTGTACCATCCCCTGTATCACAAGCACTTACTGGCCAGGGAAATGGACACTGCAATTGACCTATAGCTTATTAATTCAGTACCAACAGGGAAGAAACATCACACACACACACGTCTGTAGCTGACTGAGGTGTAACCAGGCATGCTGGGATTGGTGAGTTATGTTTCGTAGCGAGCAAGGGTTCTCATTAACGTCTAATCATTGATGATCATCTTAGTGTATCTTTAGTCATCTTAGTGAATGACAATGGGGAGCGTTGAGGATGAGAGGCTGAGAGGAATTACAATATCACACTACGAAAAGAGAAGAGAGAGAAGAGGGAGAAGAGAAAGAGAAGGAAAGAGAGGATAGAAAGAGCAGAGAGAGAGAAAGAGAAAAGAGAAAGAGAGTGAGAGAGAGAGGAGAGAGAGAGGAGAGATGTAGGATGGAGTAGATGAGAGGAGAGAGAGAGGAGAGAGAAGAGTGGTAAGAGAGAGGAAGAGGAGGAGAGGAGAGAGGGGAGAGAGAGAGGAGGAGGGCGGTAGGTTGAGGAAGAGAGAGAACACATTGAGAGATGAGAAAGAAGAGGAGAGAGGGGAGAAAGAGGAGAGGAGGAGAGAGGAAGATGAGGAGATGAGGAGAGGAGGGAGAGAGAGAGGAAGAAGGAGACGAGGAGATGAGGAGAGAGGTAGAGATGGAGAGAGGCAGAGCAGAGGAGACTGATTGAGAGGAGAATGAGAGTAGCGAGAGAGAGAGGTAGAGAGTTAGGGAGAAGAGGAGAGGAGAGAGAGAGGAAGATGAGAGGAGTAGATGATGGTAAGGAGAGAGGAGAGAGAGAAATGTAGAGATGAGAGAGTCACAAGAGAGAGAGATCACAGAGAGAGAGAGAGACAAAAAACGAGAGAGTAGAGAGAGACAATAACATTTGAGAGATGAGACAACAGTTAGAAGAGATAAGGAAGAAAGAGAGAGACAGATGAAAGAGAGAATAGAGAGAGAAGAAGCAAAAGATGAGAGAGATAGAAAAGAGATAAGAGAGAGTACACATTGGAAATGAGTAGAGAGAGAGAGAGAGAAGAGTAATGAAAAAACAGAAAAAAAGAGAGAGAGAAAAGAGATGAGCAGCTGAGATATGTAGATGAAATTGAGAGCAGGAGAGAGAGAGTGAGAGAGAGCGGAGAGCCGTAGAGGAGAGAGAGAGGAGTGAGAGAGGAGAGTAGTAGAGGAAGAGGAGAGGTAGAGAGAGAGGAGAGAGAGAGAAAATGAGAGAGAGAGAGAGAAAGAGAGAGTAGAGACAACAGAGAGATGAGATGAGACACACAGGAGAGAAAGAGAAAGAGAGAGAGGATCAGCATGAGAGAGGAGAGAAAGCTAGAAAGGAGATTTGAGATCCATGTAGGCACGACGCACCGAGAGAAAGAGAAAGAGATGAGACAGAGATAAGTATAAAATGAGAGAGAAAGAGAGAAAAAGAGAGAGAGACTGAGAGAAAGCGAAATGAGAGAGAGAAAGAGAATGATGAGGACCGATTATCAGATGAGAAGGAATAAACCAAGAAGAGGAAGAAAAAAGAGAGAGAGAGAGCTGAGAAGAGAAAAGAAGAGAGAGAGAAATAAGGAGAGAGAGAAGAGAAAAGAGAGGAGAAGAGAGAGAAAGAGAGACGGAGATGAGATAAGATGAGACACAGTATAGAGAGAGTACACAGAACGAAAGAGAGAGAGACATAATCAGAGAAAGAGAGAGAGACACAGAAGAAAGAGAAGAGAGATGGAGAGAGAGAAAGAGATGAAGAGGAGAGAGAGATGGAAGATGAGCAGAGGAGAGAAGAGTAAGGAAGAGTAGACGTAGGAGAGAGAGAGAGAGAGAGAGGAGAGAGAGAGGCAGACGAGAGAGGAGACGAGAGAGTAGGAGATGAGGAAGAGAGAAGGGAGATGAGACTACATTGAGAGAGAGAGAGACATTCAGAGAGAGAGGAGACCCAGCAGAGAGAGTAGAGAGACACCTTGAGGATGATTGAGATACACAGAAGAGAGAGAAACACATTGAGCAGAGGGAGTGAGAGTACACTTAGAGATGAGTATGATGAAGAAAGAAGAAAGATTGAGAGAAACACAGTAAAGAGAAGAGACAAAGACAGAGTAGATTGCTGAGAGTATGGAGAAAGAAGAGAACACAGAGAGATGAGAAAGAGAAAGAGAGATGAGATCATAGAGAGATGAGAGAGATAAGATGTAAAGAGACTGAGAGCACCGAGAGAAGAGAGAGCAAGAGATAAAGAGAGAGACACAGAAAGAGATGAGAGAGAAAGAGAGCAGAGAGAAGAGAGAAAGAGATGCCGAGAGGAGAGGAATAAAGAGTAGAGCGAAGAGTAGAAAGAGAAAGTGAGAGACATTACAGAAAAAGAAGAGAGATTAATGGAGCTATAAGGAGAGAGACACAGGAAAATGATGAGGAGAGAGAATTACCATGGAATAGTATAGTAGTAGAGAGAAATGAGAGATAGAGAGATTGTAGAGGATGAGAGAGATATGAGAGAGATGATGAGATAAGCAGAGAGAGACGAGAGAAAGTATTGAGAGAGATTCACATGAGATGAGAGATTCACATGGTGCTTATGAGAAATGAGAGAGAAAGCCTATCAGATGAAAGTAGAGAGAGACATTCACGAGAAAAGAGAAAGTAGGAGAGGAAAGTAAGAGAGCAAGAGAGAGAGGAAGAGAGTAGCGTTGAGAGAGATTAGATGGAGTCAGCGAGTAGGAGAGCAGAGAAGGTAGATGATGAGAGGAGAGG
>NC_036863.1:6840085-6848687 GCF_002910315.2 Salvelinus sp. IW2-2015 | reverse complement strand
ACTTTAGCTACAGCTTTTAAATGTTATAAAACAGCATTCAACATGAGGCAGACAGATCTTACATTTCTCCAGTGTGGCAAGCTCCTTCTGGTCATTTTCCTCAGGACGTGCAGTGTGATCTTCAGAGGCCCCCTCTCTGGCACTGCTCTCCTGCTTCTCATCTTCAGCATCCACCACTTCCTTATCCTGCTTCTGACTAGCAAAGCCTTCTGGGAGATCTGGACTAAGAATCCTCTTGAAACATCTTCAGCTCGCGCTTCACAAATGACATAATATTCTCTTCAAGCAACTGAAATAAATCAAGTAAATAAGTTAAGCAAGTGAAGAAATGTTTCTCAAAAACACATTAATGAATGATTGACAGATCAACTTTACTTGAGGAAAACAAAAACAAATTGAACATAACAGGACAACATACTCTGAATATGGAGCCAGGTCTGTTTGATGACTCTGGGAAGACTGACCACTGAGAATCTCTGACTCTGATCTCTCCTGTTGGTTTCTGTTGACAAAAACATGAGATACATCTCCTGATCCAGGGAGTACACACACACACCACACTCACAACACACACACACACACACACACACACACAAAACCACCCCACACACACACACAACACACACACACACACCACACCACACACACACACACACACACACACCACACACACACACACCACACACACACACACACACACACAGGACAATGAAAATGTAAAAAAGGATTAGCCTATGGATATGAAAACAGACCATAGAAACGGGAAAATGTGAGAGGAGAAATGACTAGAGACAGTGTTGTTTAACTCACTGACCATGACCCATGAGTTCTTCTTACCTTTTTTCAGTAGAGAAGTCTTCCCTCTCTAAACATTATAGAGGTTCCATAGACTGGTCACTCTTCATGGACAGACAGCTGGGTACAGGGGAGGCTGGTCCTCTCCTGCTTGAGTGGGCTTCAACACAACAGGACAAAAATTATGTCTCTCATCTACTCGGACATCAATAAAACATAAGAGAGTTAATTCAAAGGCTATATAGTCAATCACGACAGTATGAGCTAGTTTAAGAGTTATGAAAGAGAGTCACGATTGCGATGGTGGTCCGTCCGTTCCGGGGTCGACGCACCTTCTAGCATCCGACCCGTTCAGTTTGAGGTCCTTGGTTTGGCGTCGTGTAGCAGACACCCGGTTCAAATCCCCATTCCAAAGGTGAGAGACCCCGGCCCACCTCATATGTCCGCAGTCGGGAACTGCCAGATATGTGGGTGCAGGAGCAGTGTACCCACTTGGTAATTGATGATAGGTTGGTTTCAGAGATGAGCACATAAACTCCCATTGATACAATGAGTCGCGCCGACTCCCTTCCAAGCACGCACCCGTTAGCAGAATCACTGACCCAGTAGTTGGAGTCGCAGGTTATAGGAGGTGGAGGAGCGTAGTCCGGGAGGGCAGCCACCCTTACAGAATCACGACCCAGTATGGATCAGCAGGACAGTACCCGGTTATAGAGATGGAGGGAGCACGTCCGGAAGCACGCACCCTTACAGAATCACGACCCAGTATGGAGTCAGCAGGAGTATATAGGGTGGAGGAGCGCTCCGGGAGCACGCACCCTTACAGATCACTGACCAGTATGGAGTCAGCAGGTTTAGAGGTGGGAGCAGCGTCGTGAGCACGCACCCTTAAGAATCACGACCCAGTATGGAGTCAGCAGGTTATAGGGTGGAGGAGCGCTCCGGAGCACGCACCCTTACAGAATCACTGACCCAGTGATGGATCAGCAGGTTATAGGGGTGGGAGCCGTCCGAGCCGACCACCCTTAAGATCACTCGACCCAGTATGGAGTCAGCACGGTTTATAGAGGTGGAGGAGCGACGTCCGGAGCACGCACCCTTACAGAATCACTGACCCAGTATGGAGTCAGCAGCAGCAGTTAAAGGGGTGGTGGAGCGCTCTGGGAGCACGCACCCTTACAGAATCACTGACCCAGTATGGAGTCAGCAGGTTATAAGAGGTGGAGGAGCGCGTCCTGGGAGCACGCACCCTTACAGAATCCCGACCCAGTATGGAGTCAGCAGGTTATAGAGGTGGAGGAGCACGTCCGGAGGCACGCACCCTTATAGAAATCACGGGACCCAAGTATGGAGTCAGCAGGAGGCAGGTACCCCGGTTATAGAGGTGGTAGGGGCGCGTCCGAGCACGCACCCTTACAAGAGATTGGTTGTTTTCTTCACTATTAATCATGGCATTGGGTTTGTTCAATGACATCCATGTATTGTTTAAAATCTAGAGACAATGTTGTTTAAACTCACTGACCATGACCCATAGTTCTTCTTACCTTTGTTCAGTAGAAAAGTTCCCTTTAAAGTTTATAGAGTTGACTCATAGACCGTCACTCTTCATGACACACAGCTGGGTACAGGGGAGGGCTGGTCTCTTCCGGCTTGATTGGGCTTCAACACAAAAAACAGAATAAAACATTGAGCTTGCCTCATTTACTCTAGCTCATTGGAACATAAGAAGAGTTTTATTCCAAAACGCGCTGTATTATTCATTTTCAGAAATGTAAATGAGTTTATAAAAAAATTATTTAACCACTACAAGGCTTACAAAATGATTCTAAAGTGGGTAATAAAACACTTCAAAATGTGCCAGCGCGCTATATAAAAAAGGATACAAAAAAAAAGTCCTTATAATCCAAAAATGCACATTTGCTGTTATTTTCCTGCTGTGAGAAACTTTGTCAAAATTAATGGCATCTGTAAGTGTCTGTGTATACATTGATGTTACACAGACACGGTGACTGAGTTCATCATGAAGTATAGGGACGTTGTTCCCACTGTGACATATTAAAACCTACCACCAGAAACCGTGGATAGAGGGACGCATTCGGCTAAACTGAAAGGTGAAACACCGCATTTAACCGTCAAGGCGACTAAGAATATGGTTGAATACAAACAGTGTAGTTATTCCCCCGTAAGGCAATCAAACGGCAGAACCGTCGGTAGAAGAACCCTGCCCTAGATCCATCCAATTTGATTACCGCCCCAATACATTACGCCCCCACAGGACAATGCAATCGCCAACTGCCTGCAGACTGCCCTATCAAACCTGTACAAGAGGAATACCAGTAAGAATGCTGATCATTGACTATAGCTCGCATTCAGTCTGAACCCAGCCCTGTACAAGTGGTCCTGGACTTCCTGAGGGCCGCAACAGGTGGTGAAGGTAGGAAACAACTCACCACTTCAAACACTGGGTCATCACAAGTGTGCATGCTCAGTCCCCTTCTGTACTCCCTGTTCACCCATGACTGCGTGGCCATGCACGCTTTCCAAATCAATCATCAAGTTTGCAGACGACACAACAGTAGTAGGCCTGAATACCAACCATGACGAGACAGCCTACAGGGAGGAGGTTAAGGCCCTGGCGAAGTGGTGCCAGGAAAATAACCTCTCCCTCATGTCAACAAAATGAAGGAGCTGATCGTGGAATACGGAGCACCCCCTATCCACATCGACGGGACAGCAGTGGAGAAGTGGAAAGCTTCAAGTCCTCTGGCGTACACATCACTGACAATCTGAAATGGTCCACCCACACAGACAGTTGTGTGAAGAAGGCTCAACAGCGCCTCTTCAACCTCAGGAGGCTGAAGAAAATTTGCTTGGCCCCTAAGACCCTCACAAACATTACAGATGCACAATTGAGAGCATCCTGTCGGGCTGTATCACTGCCTAGTATGGCAACTGCACCGGCCACAACCGCAGGACTCTCCAGAGGGTAGTGAGGTCGGACAACGCATCACCGGGGGCACATTTCCTGCCCTCCAGGACACCTACACTACCCGATGTCACAGGAGGACAAAAAGATCATCAAGGACAACAACCACCCCGAGCCACTGCCTGTTCACCCGCTATATCCAGAGGCGAGGTCAGTACAGGTGCATCAAAGCTGGGACCGAGAGACTGAAAACAGCTTCTATCTCAAGGCCCTCAGACTGTTAAATAGACTCACTAGCCGTCTCACCACCGGTTACTCAACCCTGCACCTTAGAGGCTGCTGCCTATATACATAGACAAGGAATCACAGGTCACTCTAATAATGGAACACAAGTCACTTTAATAATGTTTACATACTGCTTTACTCATTGCATATGTATATACTGTATTCTATTCTACTGTATTTTAGTCAATGCCACTCCAACATTGCTCTTACATTTTTTTATAGATTCTTAATTCCATATTTTACTTTTAGATTCACGTGTATTTTTTTGAATTGTAGATATTACTGCACTGTTGGAGCTAAGAACACAAGAATTTCACTACATTTAACATCTGCTAAATATGTACTATATGTGACCAATAAATTGATTTGATTGAATTAATCTTAAGGTAGCTAGTTAACAACCACATATCACAGTCAAATATAAAGGATACAAACATTCATTCCTGCTTAAACAATGATAAATAGAGTTTTGCAAAAAAACTAACATTTTCATACACATCTACAATCTGGTACAGAAATGTTGAAGGTACCAATAAGCAATCAATCTGAGGAAAAAACACAAATGTGAAAAAAAATGGTATATTGTTTTGGAATATAAATTCTTAAACAATATTGTCAGCTCACCTCTTGCTTTGGTGTCACGTCCCTCAGAGAGACACTTTTAGTGGCAGGGCACCCCACCTCTCTCACCACAGAGAGACTCATTTTAGGCAGGACCCCCCTCCTCTCTCTCCCCAGAGAGACTCATTTGAGCGCTGACCCTAAACAGAGATCAAGCATGTTGGTTGTGTTAACACAGTGACAAATAATTATTCAAGGTCAATTGTTCTCTTTATTCATTATTCATTCATTATCTCTTAGAAATAAAAACTTACTAACAGAGACAAATCCAAACAGTCAGGTGATTTAATTACTTTTTCTTGCCCAATGACTACTCAAAACCTGAAAACTAGGCCAAACAATGTGCCCCTGAAGGCCTACACTTATTTCAGATAGACTACAGTAGTAAACTACCCCTGATAGGTCTACATCTATTTTAGATAACTACAGTAGTAAACTAGCCCCTGATAGGTCTACATCTTATTTCAGATAGAACACAGTAGTAAACTAGCCCCTGATAGGTCTACATCTTATTTCAGATAGACTACAGTAGTAAACTAGCCCCTGATAGGTCTACATCTTATTTCAGATAGACTACAGTAGTAAACTAGCCCTGATAGGTCTACATCTTATTTCAGATAGACTACAGTATAAACTAGCCCCTGATAGGTCTACATCTTATTTCAGATAGACTACAGTATTAAACTAGCCCCTGATAGGTCTACATCTTATTTCAGATAGACTACAGTATAACTAGCCCCTGATAGGCTACATCTTATTTCAGATAGACTACAGTATAAACTAGCCCCTGATAGGCCTACATCTTATTCAGATAGACTACAGTAGATAAACTAGCCCCTGATAGGTCTACATCTTATTTCAGATAACTACAGTATTAAACTAGCCCTTGATTGATAGGTCTACATCTTATTTCAGATAGACTACAGTATTAAACTAGCCCCTGATATGCCTACATCTTATTTCAGATAGACTACAGTAGTAAACTAGCCCCTGATAGGTCTACATCTTATTTCAGATAGACTACAGTAGTAAACTAGCCCCTGATAGGCCTACATCTTATTTCAGATAGACTACAGTAGTAAACTATCCCCTGATAGGTCTACTTCTTATTTCAGATAGACTACAGTAGTCTGGGCAAGAAGTAGGCAAGATGTAAGCTGAATGATTTAGCAGCTTGCTTAATTCAAATTGACAGATTAATTAATTTAACATGAATAGCAAGGCGATTTTGAGGTAAGAAGTGCTTCTGTTGCCCAGTAGCCTGCTGCAATAGAATACTGAGGATGGGGTCGTAATTTCAATCAATGAATCTAATATTAATACTATGATTATGAACTGAACAGGTCTATGAATCTAATATTAATACTATGGATATGAATTGAATATGTCGATGCTTGTCAACAACAGCCAGGGTTTTATTACCTGTAACCTAATCTGACTGACTGTTACCTTCAATCTAATGCATTCTAACATCTGATCAGCCATTGAGATAGAACTGTTACCATGGTCACACTTGATAACTTCCAATTGAATTAACTAAACATGCACATTACTAGTTGCATAATAACACAAGGCTACAACAACAATAAACTGAAGTTACAGGCTTACTTTAATGACAATTTAAATTGCCTACCTTAGAACATGTAGGCCTACTGATTAGATTCCACTTTGAAAAAACTGCTGTCTGTCAGCAAYTCAACTCAAGTVGTTGTTCTACTAACTAKTAATATYTCAWTCCTGGTATTAATTATCTTACTCTGTCCTTTAGAAYAGATTATTGTTYAGAAATACTTAGAAATACTTACTTTATTTTTTAGTTCTCTACAAATAGTGTTTTCTACTCTGTCGTCTCAAAATGGATCCTGTACAAAATAACAACTTTACTTTCTGTTTCAATCAGGCATCTCTCCACTCTGATAATAAAACGTTATATTGGCATCTTCCACTAGATGGCAGTTAACACCTGCTGTAAATATACTKTACAACAGTAAGTGTTTGGTTTCTTGGTCCTGGTGACTCCTGGGAAGTGTCTCAGAGTTGGAGTGCTGATCTAGGATCAAGTCCCTCTCTCCATGTAATCTGATTCATTATGATCTAGGATCAGGTCCTTCCTCTCTCCATGTAATCTGATTCATTATGATCTAGGATCAGGTCCTCCTCTCCATGTAATCTGATTCATTATGATCTAGGGGTCAGGTCCCCCTTATCTGATTCATTATGATCTAGATCAGGTCCCTCTCATGTAATCTGATTCATTATGACTAGGATCAGGTCCCCTCTCCATGTATCTGATTCATATGACTAGGATCAGGCCCCCCTTTCCATTGTGTAACAGTATAACTTTAGTCCATCCCCTCGCCCTTACCCGGGCGCGAACCAGGGACCCTCTGCACACATCAACAACAGTCACCCACGAAGCATCGTTACCCATCGCTCACAAAAGCCGTGTCCCTTGCAAGCAAGGGGAACCACTACTTCAAGGTCTCAGAGCAAGTGACGTGACCGATTGAAAGGCTATTAGCGCGCACGACCGCTAACTAGATAGCCATTTCACATCGGTTACACATGTAATCTGATTCGCTATTATCTAGGATCAGGTCCCCCTCTCCATGTAATCTGATTCATTATGATCTAGGATCAGGTCCCCCTGTCCATGTAATCTGATTCATTATGATTGTTTGTCTCATGTATCTTTATATTCATTAGCCTGGGGCCATGTAATCTGATTCATATGATGTTTTTGTCTCATGTCTCTTTATATCATAATTATTTTTTTATTTTTTTATTTCACCTTATTTAACCAGGTAGGCAAATGAGAACACGGTCTTCATTTACAATTGCGACCTGGCCAAGATAAAGCAAAGCAGTTCGACACATACAACAACACATAGTTACACATGGAGTAAAACAAACATCAGTCAATAATACAGTGAAAAATAAGTCTATATACTTGCTCATATTGTGAGGTGAGATAAGGGAGGTTGAATGCAAACAAAAATATATATCTAAATAAATAAAATAAAAAAGGCCATTGTGGCGAAGTAAATACAATATTAGCAAGTAAAAAAATAAAAAAATAAAAAAGTAGAGTAGAGATAGTAGAGATAGAAAAAAGTAAGAATAGAAATAATGGGGTGCAAAGGAGCTAAATAAATAATAAATACAGTAGTTAAAGAGTAGTTGTGTTGGAAAGTATAGATGCGCATTGTACAGGTCAGTAATTCTTATGAGTGCTCTGACAGCTGCGTGCTTAAAGCTAGTGAGGGAGATACGGTTTCCAGTTTCAGAGATTTTTGCTATTCTTCCATCATTGGCAGCAGAGAACTGGAGGAGACGCAAAGGAAGAATTGTTTTGGGGTGACCCCTGAGAGATTATACCTGCTGGAGCGCGTGCTACAGTAGGTGCTGCTATGGTGACAGCACGAGATTAAGGGGACTTTACCTAGCAGGGTCTTTGTAGATGACCTGGAAGCCAGTGGGTTGGTCGACGAGTATGAATGCGAAGCCAGCCAACGAGAGTGACGAGTCGCATGGGTAGTATATGGTGCTTGGTGACAAAACGTGCGATGGCACTTGATGACTCATCCAATTTTGATTGATAGGTTTTGGCTATTTTGTAAATGGACATTTCACCGAAGTCGAGAGATTGTGTTAGGTGTCAGTTTTACAAGGGTATGTTTGCAGCATGAGTGAAGGATGCTTGTTGCGGAATAGGAAGCCAATTCTAGATTTAAGCTTTGGATTGGAATTTTGATTGAGTCTGGAAAGGAAGAGTTTACAGTCTAACCAGCACCTAGGTATTTGTAGTTTGTCCACATATTCTAAAGTCAGAGCCGTCCAGAGTAGTGATGTGGACAGGGCGCAGTTGCAGGCAGCATCGTGTTGAAGAGCATGCATTTAGTTTTACTTTATATTAATGAGCAAATGTGACCAGAAGAGAGTGTATGCATTTGCAAGCTCGCCTGGAAGGGTTGA
>NC_036863.1:6787935-6839985 GCF_002910315.2 Salvelinus sp. IW2-2015 | reverse complement strand
ATGGTGATTTGGAAAAAAGTAGCCGCCCCCTGCCCCCGAACCTGAATACCCCGCGGATCCAAGGGGTGCATAGAACAGAGACGAGACACAGCTACTCCGATATCATCCAGTCTTTCTCCACCAGCAAGGGTTGGTTTATTCATTTACCTGGGTACAGGATAAAATAGTTTGAGTTTATACGGTGTGACAGGTTTCAGACACACACAGCTGATTTYTTAATAATGTATGGCTGTGTTTGTGTTGGTGTTGGGCGGGAGTCAAGACAGGACAGGAGCTGTGTTYRAATACCCATACTAACATACTGTATACTACATACTTAATGAGTACAGTATATACTACATATTATATACTATTAGTTAATTTTAGTATACTGTAAACRAACAGTATTCTTTCAGTTGAGCGTATTAGCGCTTCGGCCTGTCTACCGGAAGTTGATGCTGTTGCTATGCAACCTCTTGCTAGCTTGTTAGCATAACAAATGACTASCTAGACATTTTACAATTTCGGGTGTGTCGTTAATTCAATCTGGAGTGCCAGAGTGCACAAATCCAGAGCGTTGTCAGATTGCCCGTTCGTAAATTCAGAGTGTTTCGCTCTCAGAGCGCACACTGGACGGTCTGGCCGAGGACTTAGGTTGATCCGAACGTTCTGACCTCACAACGGCAGTCAAGCACCCAAGTTAACTGGGTATCGTTGGCTAGCTTGCTAGCTATTTCCAGACACAAATGAGACAACAACTCACTCTGACCATTTTACTCGYCCTAGCAGAGTTGGTAATGCTCTTTTCATGTTATCCAGAGTGTTGGTGACTCTAACTGTGCTACGGGYAACAATTTAATTACGCTTGTTTTTGCCAACGTTTACTGACACCTGCCATATTCAAATATTCAACGGGTGTTGAGCGTTCGTAAATCCATCAGTTATTCTGCGCTCTGGCACACTCAGACAAGAGTGCTCTGAAATTGGAGTAGATAGCAAGAATGAACAATGTCCATTGAGAACTCACAATGACTATACCACTTAGCTTAGAATGACGTGAATAATTAAATCAATAAACATTGGGTAGTTAGTTAGACAGCATATAGTTAATATACTGTCTGACAAGTTCGAAGTATTAGTTGCCAACTAACGTTAGGATGGTAACTAGCCTCTACGGGATCAGTGTCCCTATACCTGGACAGTTGAGCTAACGTGCGCTAATGTGATTAGCATGATGCTGTAAGTAACATCCAACTTTCCAGGACATAGACATGTCTTATATGTGCAGAAAGCTTAAATTCTTGTTAATCTAACTGCACTGTCCAATTTTCAGTAGATATTGCAGTGACAAAATTCCATGCTATTGTTTGAGGAGAGTGTACAACAACAAAAAACTTTTATCACGGCACTTGGTTTGATACATTCACCTCTGAAGGTAAATKATGTACTTATATTCAGTAATCTTGCTCTGATTTGTCATCCTGAGGGTCCCAGAGATAAAATGTAGCATGGTTTTGTTTGATAAAATCGATTTTTATATTCAAATGTAGGAACTGGGTTCTAAAGTTTGAACCCCTGCTGTTTCTGTGTCATTACTTTATTATATTGCTCAACATTTTCTTAACATTTGTCATAATTAGTTAAAGCAATGAATTTGTATCTGCTCTCGTCGGACTTCGGCTGCATATTTTCCTCCATTTTCTTCAAATCTGAAAATGTTGTGAAGCCACACCCATTTTCTGAAGAATTGCATTATGGGCCCTAAAAGCACAGAAATAGTGTCCACTTCTTGTATACTTTGTATTTTGGCCTATTTAGTACGACATCCGGGAACTTTTGGCATGCTAACTATATCTATACTATGATCAATAAGCATACTACATACTGAATTTACATCACWAATACTACGATTAGTGCGGACACAGCTAGGGAGTCAGGAGGAAGACATAGGCTGCGTCCCAAATGGCATCCCATTCCCTATGTAGTGCACTACTTTTGACCAGGGCCCATAGGGCTCTGGTCAAAAGTAGTGCACTAAATAGAGTATATGGAATAGGGTGATATTTGGGACACATCCATGCTGAGTAAGCCGTCCCAGCAGGGCACCACAGGGTCAGTTTGTTAAGCATACCACCGAAGAGATACATGCTCCAACGTCCCAAAACGGTGTGTTTCCTGGTCACTTACAGAGATAGGATGTCAGCAATGCAGGATGGTTTGTGGATGAGAATTTGTATAGTCGCGAAAGGCTTGAATCATAACGTCAGCAAACTGTTTCTGGTTCACGCTCAGCCTTCATCTGCCAAAACAAGTCCTGGATTAATGTAGGCTTAACATCTTTACGTAATTTGAATGTCTAGAGTGAAGAGAGGGTCACTTTATAGTCGTAGTTGGCACAGCTACAGCTAAATTTCATTCCATTATTATATCCAACAGATTCTTCCAATCATATTAATGCGTTCACACTAAACCAGAGACAGACGTTTATAATTATAATAGGCTACCAAACAAACCAACAGAAACTCTGGTGCCAGAAATCAGACTATTTGATACATGGGCTGTGGAGGAAGTACTTTATTCAGAGACAGTAAAAGCAAAAATCACATGAGTCATCTACTCCGTTGAGACCGTTAAAAACAAATATAATGTATAAATGATCTCTTGTCTTTTGTATCCTGTGTATCCAGCAACAGCTCAGACTCAGACTCATTCTCTTAAAAGCCATAAAGCTCTAATATGGGTCTCCTAATACAGCCTGGTTTCAAACACTAGACGTAACATAGTAAATGTAAATCCGGGAYAATGAAATTAGTATGATATGTTATGTTTGGTATGTTTACATAAGATAGAACGTTACTTGAGGCGAAAACACAAGTAGGGTAGTTGGTCGGMCATATAATGCGAATGTCTAGCAACCCGAAGGTTGCGTGTTCTAATCTCATCACGGACAACTTTAGCATTTTAGCAACTTTGCAACTACTTACTACTTTTGAAMTACTTTGCAACTACTTAGCATGTTAGTTAACCCTTCCTCTAACCCTAACCTTAACCCTTTAACCTAACTCCTAACTCTAACACTAAGCTTAAAACCCTTTAACGTAATTCCTAACCCTAACCTTAACCTTAACCCCAAACCCTAACCCCTAGCCTAGCTAATGTTAGCCACCTAGCTAACGTTAGTGACCTAGCCACCTAGCTAACGTTAGCCAGAACAAATTGGAATATGTAACATATCATACATTTAGCAAATTTGTAACATATTGTATGAATTGCAATTTGTAACATATCATAGAAATTGTAATTTGTAACAATTCATACAAAATGGATGATTGACATCAAGAAATTAGTACATAACATACAAAATGTAACATATCATACTAACTGGAGTGTCCCGTATTTTTTTTTTTTAGGGGTGGATCAGCTTAATATTGCGGAAAGATTGTTGGTTCGATCAATGTAATTGTCTGCATCATTTTCAATCACCCATATCTTTTTTGGGGGTAAATATATACTTAATATATTACTAAAAAATCATACAATGTGATTTTCTGGATTTTTTTTTTTAGATTCCGTCTCTCACAGTTGAAGTGTACCTATGATAAAAATGACAGACCTCTACATGCTTTGTAAGTAGGAAAACCTGCAAAATCGGCAGTGTATCAAATACTTCTTCTCTCCACTGTATATCCATATACATATGCATACATATACACATATATACATACACATACCTATATAGATATACATATATATTTTTTGAATATACCTTTATTATTCCAYGCAAACCGTACCACCCTTCCCCCAATTGGAGTAAACTACTAAACAATAACACTTAGGCTTCTACCTTCAGTTTATACATATTATACACATTTTACAGACATTATATTTTGTTTGTTTTTAGTCCTTCCTCTATTTCTGATGTCCATCCAGTTTGATTTCTATTTGTAACTGCTATTTCACAAAATTTCTGAACCTATATATATTTTACAATGTGTCCCGGATTTACATTTATTATGTTACGTCTACCCCTAAGTCCAGGTTGCCCAGTTGCTCATTGAACCATGAGACAGAAGAGAAGAGGACAGAGTAAGTAATTTTTGCAATAGACAGAAAGAAATTGTTCCTCATTTAGCTTTTTTGCTGAACCTTGGGAGAACAGAAAAAGACACTTCATTAGGCTTCTTTTTAATAGGCCCATCTATCTAAATCAGATATGGGCCTTAATGGTGGCTCTCTATTATTTATATTTGATAAGGAGTATTTAAAATCCAGACTCATCGTCAGCCATTGAACCTGGCATTTCAAGCAAGTGTTCCAAGCACTGTCCTCTGTCAAAGTGGATTATTAAACTTTAATAATCTGCCCGGAGAGTCCATTTTCCCCCCATGTGATTGCGAAAAGGAAAAAAGCCAGACTAAAAAGGGAAACATTTCTTACCAATTGAGAGGTCAGCCTCCTGAGCTTGAGTTCCTCCGGCAATAGGAGAGCCTGTGAGCGGTTTGAAAATAGTCTCAGTGGGATCTCAGTTGAATGTAGGAGATGGCATCATTTAAAGGCTGCTGGCTTTGAGCCTGGGGCCCTGGCTGAACTCACTGAACCCTCTACCAGTCTACCTCCTCCAGGGGCCWGGTGCACCAACCGCCACTGTCTTCAGAGTACAGTGGTTCAGGGTCGCGTCAGAGCATGGAACTCTGGGATATGTGGCTGACCGGCTGACCTGTTTTTAGAGAAAACTCTTTGGACTATAGTAAGTAAGCTTTGTACGAGCCAGAACGGCTCATAGGGCAGTAGCCTATCTCCTGTTTCTGTAATGTGAGGAATCTTTTGGCTATACTTTCACTGTGTTATCAAGCATGCATGTTAAAGAAGGAATAACCTGTCTTGGTAGTGAATGGCCTAACAAAGAAAGAGTTCAAAGTTCAATTTGTGGCTCCAGCTCAGAGCATTTTATGTAGCCAGCTTGGCACGAATATAAGAAAATCATCTGAACTCGTACTATGTTATAAAACAGTGTCAATACAGTATTGTAAAATACGTACACATTTTTCCATAAAAATGACTGCCGTTATATGAATTTTGAATTAAGTAGAACATTCCAATGGCCTCTGGTTTCAGGGCAGTGGCCTATCTCCTAGCTATTTGGCCTCTCTGTAAACTGGGCCTTAGTACCATTGACATGATCAGATCATACACAGAAAACAGACCCAGTGTTATTGATAGACAAAAATACATGATGGCTTATTATAAATACTAATAGCWTTCTCAACCAACTGCAATTTGTTTCTTAATTACCGATGTGGTGGTTTCTGTTCTGTAGCCTTGGTCTGTACAGGGGCAAAGAATCCTCTTCAGCATGTAGAATTACCTTGGAAACCAACTTCATTACCGACTGCATGCAATTCAATTTGAGGTAGTTAACATTCATGTAATCCTATTTGATTTCTGTGGTATATCAACTAAAGTACACATGAAAACATCCCTTTAATTGATTSTCCTTTCTCTATAGTTGGTAAATGTAGGAGACTTCGCTGGCAATCAGATCTCTAAGAGACTGCTAGTGTTTTTATAGCACATAGATTTATCATAATCCATGGATTCAAATGTAATTTGTGTTATCTCTGCAATACTCCCTCCTCCATTATTATTTTAAACCACTTTAATTAATTAATTAAAACCACATTAATTACTATGGGCTTCTTTTGTTATTCATTAGCTTGTATTTCCATATAATGAGTACCCCTTAACTCTCCCAAAATGAAAAGTAACAGGAGATTCATCAAATAAATGGGATGTTTTCTCTTTCTTTCTTTCTTTCTTTCTTTCTTTCTTTCTTTCTTTCTTTCTTTCTTTCTTTCTTTCTTTCTTTCTTTCTTTCTTTCTTTCTTCCCCAACATTCACTTCACTGGCCCTTCTCTTCAAACTGTCTTCAACTCGTTTGGGCTTCTTTTTTAAAAAATCTCTTCCTTCCCTCCTTCCCTCCCCAGTACAGACTGACTTGATTGAAATGTGAATATTTATTAACCTATGAATAATTCAGCTGATTGTAAACAGCGTTAAACGCTCCTGTCCTCTATGTTCACTGGGTTCCTTGAATGAGACATCGATGAGTCATTCCAAATCGATATATGATCCAAATTCAGAAATGTAAAGAGCTTTTATGTTCAAAGAAGTTATGAAAGAGGTTTGTTCACTGACAGACAATTACTTTATTGTTGAAATCTATCACTTGATGATTTCATTTCAGAGATACAAATAATCATGTTTTGTTGCAAAATGCTATATCCCCTTCACTCTCAGGAAAATAAGTAGTACTTCTAGGTTTTTWAAATAATATTCTTTGACAAATAACAACATTTTTAATAAAGAACTGTACAAATGATACAWTAATGACATCAATATAAAMAAAAACGGTTTTAAAACATGAATCAATACAGTAATATGATATATGCATGTAAAATATTTATATTTGACATTTTAATCATTTAGCAGATGCTCTTATCCATAGAGCACTTACAATTAGTCCATTCGTTTTAAGATGGCTAAGTAAGACAACCACATATCACAGTCAAATATTTGAACATTCCATTCCAGCTAAACAATGGATATATAGCATTTTGCAACAAAACCCATTTAATTACASATCTAAAATCTATGAATAAAAAATKTGAGAAATGCAATAAGAGGTTGCACTTYTTTAGTTGGAGTGAGAATAAGAAGTTTCTGATTGAAACTGGGTTGAATAACTACTGCAGGTCTTACTAGGCTGACAGTGAGATGATATGCAAAGATAAGTATTTAACTGTGCAAATCCTTTCAAAGCAATCAATAGCAGGTAATTGAATGGTGAAGTAACATGTTGGTAGTGTTTTACTTCCAAATTAACTGTTTTGGTCCAGTTAATAAAGGATGTAAATTACCAGACAGTTTCCACATAGTCGCACCAGTACCTCAAAAACAATTCAGATGMCAATGATTACATGTGGTGAATATATTTATTTCATAACATAACCTTGCAAACCAAGGGAGTACTTACATGATTCTGAAAGAAAATCTATACTCCACCTATATCTGTAATTTGCATATTGGAATTAGAAATATGGAAATAGTAAACAGTGCGAGAAAATGGGATGCAGTCATTATGGAATTGGATATTAGAGACATATAGTACTGTGTGAGCGCCACTGACTTTTAATGCAGTTTTGATATAAAAGTCTAATACTCACTCTGCCTCTATGAGAGAGGGGACTCACATGCTGACTAGACCGGGCACGCGTATGCGTCCAWGTGCGCCATCGCGCGCATGTTGATTTTGTCCATCCACACCARACGCGATCAGGACATGCAGGTTGAAATATCAAAACAAACTTTGAACAAACTATATTAATTTAGGGACAGGTCGAAACTCATGTAACATTCATGGCCATTTAGCTAGCTAGCTAGCTGTTGCTAGCTAATTTGTGCTGGGATATAAACATTGGGTTGTTATTTTACCTGAAATGCACAAGGCCCTTTTTTCTGAATCTTTGTAGAGTTTTGACCCATTTTGAGTCACACAAAATCATGTGTTCTCTACTCCAACAATTCATCCACAGATTAAAGGGGGAAACTAGTTAGTTTCTAGTAATCTCTCCTTCAGTCTTCGTCTTCTTCTTCTTCTCCTGTGGACTTTATATGGCGATTGGCAACATGTGTATGTATGCGTACATTTATTTTGCAACGCTTGCGCACGTAACGCTAGTGGTGTGGTCAGCATGTCAGAAGCAGTCAGTCACTCTCTGCTCAGTGGGAGCTGAAGGAATCACAGGTTTTCACAAGCAACAGTTCTGCTCAGGGGGTTTGCATTGGCACTGTGTTCAGACTGGCCAAGTGCATTCCCTACCCTCTTTAAGCTCTCTCTTTCTTTCAGTGTGCTTGTGCACCTTGTTCACCTTGAGGTGAAGTAGAGAGTAGAGTAGGGTAGAGTGAGGGGGAGGCAGACAGAGAAAGAGAGCTTGAGAGTGAGCAAGAGAGAGAGACCCTGAGTGAGAGAGCAATAGAGAGATGCAGTTTATGGGGAGATATTCAAACAGCTGAACAATCCAGAGCCAAGAGTTCATACTATTTATGACTCATACATGTATAGGAGAGAGAGGGAAAAAGAGAGCAATCGCAACAGCAGGTGAAAGACGGAGAGCTAAGAAAGAAGGAGAGAGAGCTGTGAAAGAAAGCGAGAGCCAAAAGGCAAAGAGAAGAAGAATAGTGATATGAACTTGTGCTCCATTAATACAATGGACAGGTTACCACTCACCAGCCAATCGATGCCTTTAATCCTCATACAGGCTGTTTGCTATGCTGGGCCTCTTCACGCTGTTCACCCATGCTTAGCTTCCACCACTGCTTAAGAAACAGATGGTCAACAAAACCAATTAACCTTTTCTGAGCTCCTCTCCGTCTCTTGCCTTCCCCATTCAGTGGCTGACACTCTGGAGTCCCTGAGAGAGTGACCARGACAACCTGTATGTGCCACTCCTGAGGGTCTACAGAGTAAGGATGGACTGGTAAAACTAGGCCAGGTGAGAAGTTAGAAGTWGGGACCAACCATAATCTAAAATCTGATATTCAAAGTCTATCAGCAGGTCAGGATGTGATCTCTGTATAGACAGCGTGGTCTTAGAGCTTTTCATATTATTATGTACGTAAATCAGTGGTTTTCTGGCTGGCTGTGTAGATGTATAACACGAATGTCTAGCAATCCAAAGGTTGAGAGTTTGAATCTCATCATGGACAACTTTAGCATTTTAGCTAATTACTAGCTCTTCAACTACTTACTAGTTTTTAGCTACTTTGAACTACTTAGCATGTTAGCTAACCCTTCCCCTAACCTTAACCACTTCAGCTAACCCTAACCTTAACCCTTTTAGCAAATCCTTCCCCTAACCCTAACCTTAACCCTCTAACCTATCTACTAAATGTAACCCTAAACTTAACCCCTAACCCCTAGACCAGCTAACGCTAGCGAGCTAGCTAACGTTAGCCACCTAGMCAGATTTTGTAACATATAATCCAMATTTTTATTTGTAACATATCATACGAAATGGGTGATGGACATCMACAAATTRAAACATACCATACTTAACGTAACATATCATACTAAATAGAGTGTTTCAGATTTACGTAGAGAATAATACAAAATACTCTGAGACCAGGTTGGTATAGAGGGTATGGTATGTGTGGTACATTTCTCTTTACAGATGGTGTGGTAGCAGCTATAGACCCAACGATGACAAAGCTTCTATTTTCACACAGGGACTCATAGCACTGTTACCCCTTTCATCCGCAGACTGGGAGGAAGKGATAGACGTGATAGATGGAGAGACTGGAACAGACAGGTGGGTGGAGGTTTGGCAGAGGGAGAGAAATGCGGCTGGAGATGACAGCTTCAGTCTAACACACAGCAGAGTGTGAATTACACAGACAGACTCATGAGAAGAGTCAGAACACTAATGGAATAGCACCTGACAGAAGCTGATAAAGGAATTGCCAGGGTGCCAACTGCCAGCTACAGTGTCTTCAGAAAGTATTCACATCCCTTTACTTTTTCCACATKTTGTTGTGTTACACCCTGAATTTAAAATGGATTCAATTGCGATTTTGTGTCACAATACCCCATAATGTCAAAGTGGAAAATGTTTTTAGACATTTTTACAAATTAATAAAAAATGAAGCTGAAATGTCAATAAGCTTTCAACTCCTTAGTTATGGCAAGCCAAAATAAGTTCAGGAGTAAAAATGAGCTTAACAAGTCACATAATACGTTGCATGGACTCTGTGTGCAATAATAGCGTCTAATATAAATGTTTAATGACTACCTCATATTTGTACCCCACACATACAATTATCTCTAAGGTCACATCACTGAGTACAACTTTTCATGTGTTCAGTCATGTTCGGACGCTACAGACGTTCGGACGCTACAGATGTTTTCGTGAGAAGACCTATTTTCGGGACGTCTCATGGTCTGACAAACACCCGCTCTAGCTCTTGTCCCCTTTCACAGTACCGCTCTAGCTCTGTTCACCTTTCACCGCACCGCTCTAGCTCTGTCACCTTTCACCGCACCGTCTAGCTCTGTCCCTTTCACAGTACGCTCTAGCTCTTTTCACTTCACCGCACCGCTCTAGCTCTGTCACCTTTACCGCACCGCTCTAGTCTCTGTCACCTTTCACAGCACCGCTCTACTCTGTCACCTTTCACCGCACCGCTCTAGCTCTGTTACCTTTCACAGCACCGCTCTAGCTCTGTCACCTTTCACAGCACCGCTCATAGCTCTGTCACCTTTCACCGCACCGCTCTAGCTCTGTCACCTTTCACAGCACCGCTTAGCTCTGTTACCTTTCACAGCACCGCTCTAGCTCTGTCACCTTTCACAGCACCGCTCTAGCTCTGTCACATTTCACAGCACCGCTCTAGCTCTGTACCTTTCACAGTACCGCCTCTAGCTCTGTCACCTTTCACCTTTCACAGCACCGCTCTAGCTCTGTCACCTTTCACAGCACCGCTCTAGCTCTGTCTCACCTTTCACACACGCTCTAGTCTGTTCCTTTCACAGTACCGCTCTAGCTCTGTCCTTCACCTTTCACAGCACCGCTCTAGCTCTGTCACCTTTCACAGCACCGCTCTAGCTCTGTCACCTTTCACAGCACCGCTCTATCTCTGTCACTTTACCTTTCACAGCACCGCTCTAGCTCTGTCACCTTTCACAGCAGCGCACTAGCTCTGTCACCTTTCACAGTACCGCTCTAGCTCTGTCACCTTTCACAGCACCGCTCTAGTTCTGTCACCTTTCACAGCACCGCTCTAGCTCTGTCACCTTTCACAGCAGCGCACTAGCTCTGTCACCTTTCACAGACCGCTCTAAGTTCTGTCACCTTTCACAGCACCGCTCTAGTTCTCCACTTTCACAGCACCGCTCTAGTTCTGTCACCTTTCACAGCACCGCTCTAGTTCTGTCCTTTCACCGCACCGCTCTAGTTCTGTCACCTTTCACAGCACCGCTCTAGCTCTGTCACCTTTCACAGCACCGCTCTAGCTCTGTCACCTTCACAGCACCGCTCTATCTGTCACCTTTCACAGCACCGCTCTAGTTCTGTCACCTTCACTTTCACAGCACCGCTCTAGCTCTGTCACTTTCAAGCACCACTCTAGTTCTGTCACCTTTCACAGCACCCGTCTAGTTCTGTCACCTTTCACAGCACCGCTCTAGTTCTGTCACCTTTCACATCACCGCTCTAGCTCTGTCACCTTTCACACGCACCGCTCATCTCTGTCACCTTTCACAGCACCGCTCTAGCTCTGTCACCTTTCACAGCACCGCTCTACTCTGTCACCTTTCACAGCACCGCTCTAGCTCTGTCACCTTTCACGCACCGCTCTAGCTCTGTCACCTTTCACCGCACGCTCTAGTTCTGTACCTTTCACAGCACCGCTCTAGCTCTGTCACCTTTCACAGCACCGCTCTATCTCGTCACCTTCACCGACCGCTCTAGCTCTGTCACCTTTCACAGCACCGCTCAGCTCTGTCACCTTTCACAGCACCGCTCTAGCTCTGTCACCTTTCACAGCACGCTCTAGTCTGTCACCTTTCACAGCACGCTCTACTCTGTCACCTTTCACAGCACCGCTCTAGCTCTGTCACCTTTCACAGCACCGCTCTAGTTCTGTCACCTTTCACAGCACCGCTCTAGTCTGTCACCTTTCAGCACCGTTTACGCTCTGTCACCTTTCACAGCACCGCTCTATCTATGTCACCTTCCACAGACCGCTCTAGCTCTGTCACCTTTCACAGCACCGCTCTAGTTCTGTCACCTTTTCACAGCACCGCTCTAGTTCTGTCACCTTCACAGCACCGCTCTAGTTCTGTCACCTTTCACAGCACCGCTCTAGCTCTGTCACCTTTCACAGCACCGCTCTAGCTCTGTCCATCTTTCACAGTACCGCTCTAGCTCTGTCACCTTTCACAGCACCGCTCTAGTTCTGTCACCTTTCACAGCACCGCTCTGGCTCTGTCACCTTTCACAGCACCGCTCTAGTTTGTCCCTTTCACAGCAGGATATGAGATGCATCCACTACAAAAAAAGATATCTCTAGCTTAAACGGACAGATTTTTCTGGGTACTATTTTATTATGTTATTTAGATTAACGCATCAATGCATCAATCGACTTTAGGGGGTTAAATGTGAATCTAATTTCATCTGAAAAGTTGCATTAGGATTCATTTCCTATACCATGACGTTTGTATATTCCTCGCTCTTCATGTTGAGGTTCGCTGAAATTGGCCGGTTCCCCTTTAGCATGTCAATGGCGGAATGGGAAGGAGGAGGGTCATGGTCGTGCTCATCTTGTATCTTTTCCCTGAGAGCCATATTTATCAGACATCAACAGCTGTTTATACTGCAGGATGGTTTCACACACCCGCCCTGCTGGATAGGTCGCTGTTACTCCTCTGCTAGCGGGTACCATGTCACATTCACTGTGCACTGTGAAAGGCAATCATTTCATGAGTTTCAGACAATGTGCAGTGGCTGCTCCTCGATTCTTTTCCCATTATGAGACATTATGCTCACTCAACCTTGGCAGGAGTGAACAGCTTTCCCTTGACAGACTAGTTTCTGAGAAGTCTGGCTATTTCTTTTTGTAGGTTCATGGAATGCCTTGATGGATGTGTGTGTGTTTGTATTTGTGTGTGTGTGAAATTTTCTCTATGGAATTCCTGAAGGCAGCTGGAGAGACAGTTGAAAAAAGGGGTTATGAAGGCTGCACAATATTTACCCAGTACCAAAGGTGTATGATGGGAAATCAATCATTATGAGGGTATCCAACAAGGCTGGAACTTGGACTTTATTGTGTCTAACTGCGGAAGACGATGCTTATAAAAAGGAACGGCCACTTTGGTTCCCCACATATCATGAATGTGTTTACACTATCTTGGGTTTAAAAGCGACCTATTGAATTCCAGTCTCAATTAACTGTGAATGTGGAACCGTTGATTGTGCTTTGATATGAGATAAGAGTAATGCACTTCTTTACCTTCAAAGATAATGCCTTAAAGCGGCAATCAGCACTTGAAACAATAACAAAGCGTACTCCTCGCTACGGTTTCACTAAAAAGTTGAGAGATTGGSCAGGAGAAATGTAACCACTCTCAAATTGGCAACGTGTATGTGACCAATAAAAATGTATTTGATTTGATTCATAAACAGAGCTATGGATGCAAGGACTGACCATCCATRATATCAACATTAGTTGTTTTTTTTGTGACCAAATTCTAATTTATTTTGTCTTTTTTTTATTGGGGGTCAGGTTACAGGTTTAATATACAAATTCATATAATGATATAATCACTTCGTATTCACCTGTGGGCTGCCACTCACAAAGAAAAAAAAACATTAAAAAGGTACATAAATACAAAGGTTTGATCCGTATGATCATGTTACAAAGTACAGTTCTTATGGCTTTATAGGTTGTTTATTTGTATGTTGGGCTTTAGCTGAGATTAGTCTTTCCAGAGACAAGCGTATTTGTCCAGGCCTCAATTATTCCATGACTCGCTCAATTCATTCTTGCTGTGGATAATTCTAACGTTATAACTTCTAGTAATAACTGCATCCACTGGTGAACTGGGAGAGAGTGAGAGAGAGAGAGGGAGAGAGAGGGAGAGAGAGAGAGGGAGAGAGAGGGAGAGAGAGAGGGAGAGAACTTGAAGAATAAAATAATCACAGCTGTAATCACTTCCAAAGGTGCTTCTACAAAGCACTAACGGGTGTGAATACTTATGTAAATTAGAAATGTCTTTATTTAATGTTCAATACATTTGAACATTTTCAAACAACATGTTTTCACTTTGTTATTATGGGGGTTTGTGTGTAGATGGGTAAAAATAAATAATATCCCCATTTTGAATGTTGAATATTCAGACAACAAAATATGGAATAAGTCAAAGGGTATAAATACTTTCTGAAGGCACTGTAAGATGCATTTTTTTGCAGCAGTTCTGCCTGCCWGCAGTTATCATCTCTGATTGATTGAGAGATTAAAGGAGTTGTCATTATTGAGTAACATAGTGTTATGAATTTTATGAATAAWGACTAAATKATGTATACATTTAACGTAGAACTATAACTAACAWAATTCTACYCTGTCTCTGTWTAATGATRRAKAATGTTTGTCCATAAGAGAAGAGGAACTGTGGCAGACAACTTGTGACCACTGTGRAACTGATAACAGGGAWGGAAGTCTCCCCACCCAGGGAGGRGAGAAACCTTGGGCTKGTAGTAGATTGTATAACAGGTGGCAGGCAATGTATGAGTAGGAGAAGACTTGTGAACTATATTGTCTGAGAGGAGGAGGGACATTTATGATGAAATGAGAGGTATATARACCRATGTACAGGAAATGATAAGGAGAGCTCTCGTAAATAAACATKCTGACTATTGTAGACTGGCCTCTGTCTGTTTCATTTCAACAAGAACCATTCTTGGTAACAGACCGAGTRGTTTAATTGAAGTTCAGTTTATGAACATTGAGCACATAATTCTCTTAACACATAKTACTGTAGATGCACTTCAATGAATTGTGTAACTTTGTCCCAGAAGCATTTAACTGCAGGGTACTCCCACATCATATGAAGGAATGTGCCTATCTGATTTAGGGAACACAGTGAACAGTTGGGAGTTGGGGCCAATTTCATCGTAAAACATTTCCTTGGTGTTAAATACAGTCTGCGAACAAACTTTAAATTAAAAAATTGATGGTTCAGATTATGGGATGTCAAGGTAACATTTTTCCATATTCTGTTCCAATTAAAGTGTTGTTCAGATTAATTTAAATCTGTGTACAAGTAAATTTGATGGAAACACATTTCTGGTGGGAAAATACACATTGTTTTTATGCAGATTTCAGAATATTCACCTGAAAATCTGTCGCCAATTGTATGGAAACCTAGCTACTGAGAGAGATTTGGACTCCCAATGAGAYGGCTTTCTCTGTTGAGAGAAGAGGTTTTATTATTTTAGAAAGGATTTTGTTTGGCTTGGTGTGGATTTACAATCAGAGGTGTACGGTTCTTTATAGAAGTGGTAGAATCGTTGATTGATTAATTTAGGTTCAGATACAATAGTTGCTATATCAACTAATTGATCATTACTGCATAGCTTGTTGGCCAGTAGACRACTGGGACGATTACCATGGAAGTAATGGTTGAGTCTAACTCGATGGTTGGGAAAGTCTGCTCTCTGTCTTATCAATAAATGAGGTTCTGTCTTGACTTTGGAAAGAGTAATAGCTATCTGGTCTGAATAAAGCATTTGTTGAGAACGCTCTAATGCAGTTAACAACATTTCCAATTCTGATATCTTCTTTCATTGTCATTTATTCAACTGAGATGCAAATGCAGTTGCATAATTTTTTTGTTATTCATTTATTTTTTGTATTTTACCTCCTTTTTCTCTGCAAATTTGATCTTGTCGCATAGCTGCAACTCCCCAACAAGCTCGGGAGGTGAAGGTTGAGTCATGTGTCCTCCGAAACATGACCCACCAAACCCAGCCGCTCCAATGTGTCGGAGGAAACACTGTTCAATTGACAACCGGGGTCAGCCTGCAGGCCTGCCACAAGGAGTTGCTAGAGCCCAATGAGCCAAATAAAGCCCCTCCGGCCAAACCCTCCCCTAACCCAGACGACGCTGGGCCAATTGTCCGCCATCATATGGGACTCCAGATCACGGCCGGTTGTGATACAGCCCGGGATCAAACCCGGGTCTGTAGTGATGCCTCTAGCCCTACGATGCAGTGCCTTAGACCGGTGCGCCWCTCGGGAGGCCCAAGTTTCACTGTTTTTAATAAAACCTTTGGTGGCATCTCATAGAATCCGGGAGTAAATCGACAGAATTTTTAATAATCATTATGAATTAATTTAGTTACATTTCAAATTGATCACTGAATGTAAGATTTTGTTGAAATGAAGCGTTGAAAAGCGATCTTGTGGCTCTTTTAGGAGATTCTGACATTTGAAATGGCAGTAGTGGTGCTCGGACAAGCTCATTATGTCGAATTTCTATTTTCTTATTTAAAAAAAAAGAGATGTAGTAGAAAATAATATAAAATTGATTCGGGAGAATGTTTTTTTTAAATGTTTGAGTAGAAAGTGTACTCGTTTACTTTAGGATAATATGCTCGCCTGGCATCAATGACATTGTAATCAGAGAGTATATGTTGGAGAGGCTTGGTTGCCCGTGGATTGTAGTTGGTCTTATTAGATTTGTCCAGCRTGCCCAAAATGTCATTCATGTCCATCCCAAAAACAGGATGGAATTCAGTTAATTCAAACAATATGCTGTTTGGAGATTCTACAAACGTAGAATCATATGAATTTGGAGCATACACATTAATAAAGGTAATCTTATTTCCATTATGAATACATTTAAGGAAAGTGATTCTGCCTTCCTGGTCTTCGCCTTTACCCAAGATGGTGATTTTGAGTTCCTGATGTATCATTATGATTACAGCCTTAGTTTTGTTTGGGGCTGATGAAAAAGCAGACAATTTGTACAAATGGTTCTGCATTCTATGTGCGTCCTGATGGAGTAGGTGTGCTTCTAAGAGAATTGCTATATCAATATGGTTTCTTGCTAGGATATCAAGACAGCTGGAACATTTGATAGGAGAATGTAGGCCTTCAAATTCTAAGAGAGAATAGCTAGTGTTGCCATTGTTTTTCAGAAAGGAATGTTCTATTAATTATATACTTGTTATCTTTAGTGTTGATAACCCCATGGATGTGTAACCAAAAACAGGACACACAGGGAGACTCCAATCCCCACCCAGAAACCCTCCCTGTAAACCAAGGTGTCGAAAACATTTCACAGGGATGCTRGCCCATGTTGACTTCAATGCTTCTCACAGTTGTGTCAAGTCTCCCCAGCGAAATGTCAAGGATTTATCATGCAGTGTAACCTGTACATTGACCATCACCCCGCTGACTTCACCTCTGACAAAGACAGGGTGGACTTTGTCATCTCCCTATGTAACCGGTGTGAAATGGCTAGCTAGTTAGCAGGGTGCGCCCTAATAGCCTTTCAATCGGTGACGTCACTCGCTCTGAAACCTTGAAGTAGCTGTTCCCCTTGCTCTGCAAGGGCCGCGGCTTTTGTGGAGCGATGGGTAACGATGCTTCGTGGGAGGCAGTTGTTGATGTGTGCAGAGGGTCCCTGGTTCGAGCCCAGGYAGGGGCTCGAGGGACKGAAGCTAAACTGTTACACCTACTCACAGGCAAATCTCTGGATTGGGCCACAGCCCGGTGGGCCGCTCAAAGTTCTGATCTGTCCTCTGAATCATGTTTCCACGCYCTCTTCAAGGAGGTATTCGACCATTCAGTTTCAGGTCGTCACCTGTTATGTGAGCTGCGACAGGGCCATCACTCCACCACTGAGTRTGCCCTTGAGTTCTGCACCATGGCTGCCGGCAGTSGATGGAGTGAACCAGCTCTCCTTACAGTCTACTGGAGGGGTCATAATCGGGAGTTACAGACCGAACTGGCCTGCAGAGGAGATTTAACGAACCTAAACCAATACATCCGGATGTCCATATCCATTGGCAACCTACTGGTGGACCGCAGATCTATACAGTTGCCGATTGCCTGCGATTCTTCCACGCCTGCAACTACGTCGGGCTAGACGTAGCTGCAGACGTTACAACCATAGGCAATATAATAATAACAAAGTCCAATACTCAGCAATAATAGTAATACTGTTCCTTGTACCCACTTGAGGGGGTGTCCTCATCATTGTCTTATGCTGAGGGCAGCATCATAGCCATAGGCTAGGCTGCGTGATTGTGCATGGTTAGCATACCTGGATATTGAGCCAGTCATAATGGGGTTCCATCTGTCAACTCGTCCCTTTGTGTGTTGGGTTTGAAGTGATTCTCGAAAAAGTATTTAGCTTCCTTGGCAGTGGAGAATGTGTGTGTTCTGTTCTGGAAGGTCAAGATGAGTTTTGCTGGGTGGATGAAGCCGCATCTCAGATTTAGCTTGCGTAGCTGGGATCTCACCCCATTGTAAGTCGCCCTCTGTTTTAGCAGTTCGGCACGCATGTCTTCGTAGATGCTGATCCTCTTCTCTGCATAGGTCAGAGCCCCCGATTCTACTGCAAGGTAAAAACAATTTGCAGTTTGACTTTAAAACTGGATTGTACAATCATACAGCGAGAGTCATTCCGGAGAGGACCCGTGTGGTGTGCAATGTTAATTAACACGTGGGACCTAGCTTCTCCTGCCCGAACGGTTCATAGAGAAGACTGCTCATGAAAAAAGTTGGGTTGCTCGCTTCCACGCCAGTTTTAAGTCCTATAACCGCACATTGAATTTACGGGAATCATTTTCAAGTGATTCCGTTTTCTCTTTTAGGAGTTTGATTGGCCCTTCTAACTTAGCTTGTGCTGTTTCCAGGTCATGGAGTTGCACCTCTGTTGCATTGGATGCCTTCTTCAGACTTAGGCATCTACTTTAGAAGTGAGCAATGGGAGTGRTTCATTTACCAGTTTTAATTAAAAGTCAGAACAATCTCTTGGATAGTARCGGCCAACTCTTTCTGTTGTCTGGTGTTGAGAGCCGCCATGTTCCCAAAGGTGAATTGTGAATGGACAGACTATGCYATCTGCTGGAGCGAAATCGACCTGCAAATGTTTTGTTGTCATACAATGAATGTCCCACACCTTAATATCAGGGGCGCAACTTTGGTTTTAGAAGTGGGAGAGACATAACATGGCGGGGGGTATGGGGGTCCTCCCACAGATTTCTTTGGGGCATCTAAAGCTAACAACCTGTATTTCTACACAATCCAATATTACCCATGGCCCTTCTAGCCGTCTCTATTTAGAACAACAAAAAGTAAGCAAAAATGGCCCCAATCATCAAGCTAGGTGATTGATAAGATTAGATGAAAGGTAATTAAATAATCAATATTGTGTTTCACATTTAAYCAATAGCCTAACAAATCTAGCAACAATATTTTCCCAACTTTTTTTTTTTTTTAAGGGAAAGGTTTGGAAACAACAACAAAAAACATTAACACACATAAACATCACAATTACTGGTGAAGAGGGCACGACAACGCCTATTATCCCTCGGGAGACAGATTTGGCATAGGTCCCCAGATCCTCAAAAAGTTCTAAAGCTGCACCATCGAGAGCATCCAAACTGGTTGCATCACCGCCTGTATGGCAACTGCGCTACAGAGGGTTGTGTGTAAGGCCCAGTACATCACAGGCCAAGCTTCCTGCCATCCAGGACCTCTATACCAGAGGGTGTCAGAGGATGGCCCTAAAAATTGTCAAGGTCTCCAGTCACCCAATCATTGACTGTTCAGTTCTACTTCCGGCGCCGACCGAGATGGCCGCCTCGCTTCGCGTTCCTAGGAAAATATGCAGTATTTTGTTTTTTATGTGTTATTCCTTACATTGGTACCCCAGGTAATCTTAGGTTTCATTACATACAGTCGGGAGGAACTACTGAATATAAGAGCAACGTCAACTCACCATCGTTACAACCAGGAATATGACTTTCCCAAAGCGGATCCAGTGTTTTGCCTTCCACCAATACAATGGATCTGATCCCAGCCGGCGACGCCGTAAAAGGCAAACGAGGCGGTCTCCTGGTCAGGCTTCGGAGACGGCACATCGCGCTCCACTCCCTAGCATACTACTCGCCAATGTCCAGTCTCTTGACAATAAGGTTGATGAAATCCGAGCAAGGGTAACATTTCAGAGAGACATCAGAGATTGTAACGTTCTCTGCTGCTTCACGGAAACATGGCTCACTCAAGAGACGCTAACGGAGTCGGTGCAGCCAGCTGGTTTCTTCACGCATCGCGCCGACAGAAACAAAACATCTTTCTGGATAGAGAGGGGCGGGGGTGTATGCCTTATGATTAACGAGACGTGGTGTGATCATAACAACATACAGGAACTCAAGTCATTCTGTTCACCTGATCTAGAATTCCTCACAATCAAATGTCGACCGCATATCTACCAAGGGATTCTCTTCGATTATAATCACAGCCGTATATATTCCCCCCCAAGCAGACACATCGATGGGCCTGAACGAACTTTATCTGACTCTTTGTAAACTGAAACCACACACCCTGAGGCTGCATTCATCGTAGCTGGGATTTTAACAAGGCTAATCTGAAAACAAAACTCCCTAAATTCTATCAGCGTATCGATTGTGCTACCAGGGCTGGATAAACCTTGGATCATTGTTATACTAACTTCCGCGACACATATAAGGCCCTCCCCCGCCCTCCTTTCGGAAAAGCTGACCACGACTCCATTTTGTTGCTTCCAGCCTACAAACAGAAACTAAACAAACAAGCTCCCTCGCTCAGGTCTGTTCAACGCTGGTCCGACAATCTGATTCCACGCTTCAAGACTGCTTCGATCACGTGGATTGGGATATGTTCCGCATTGCGTCCAACAACAATATTGACGAATACGCTGATTCGGTGAGCGCAGTTCATTAGAAAGTGCATTGACGATGTTGTACCCACAGCAACGATTAAAACATTCCCAAACCAGAAACCGTGGATTGATGCAGCATTCGCGTGAAACTGAAAGCGCAAACCACTGCTTTTAACCAGGCAAGGTGACCGGAAACATGACGAATACAACAGTGTAGCTATTCTCTCCGCAAGGCAATCAAACAAGCTAAGTCCCAGTATAGAGACAAAGTAGAGTCGCAATTCAACAGCTCAGACACAAGAGGTATGTGGCAGGTCGTACAGTCAATCACGATTACAAAAAGAAAACCAGCCCCGTCGCGGACCAGGATGTCTTGCTCCCAGACAGGCTAAAAATACTTTTTTGCTCGCTTTGAGGACAATACAGTGCCACTGACACGGCCCGCTACCAAAACCTGCGGGCTCTCCTTCACTGCAGCCGAGGTGAGTAAAACATTTAAACGTGTTAACCCTCGCAAGGCTGCAGGCCAGACGGCATTCCCAGCCGCGTCCTCAGAGCATGCGCAGACCAGCTGGCTGGTGTGTTTAAGGACATATTCAATCACCTTATCCCAGTCTGCTGTTCCCACATGCTTCAAGAGGGCCACCATTGTTCCTGTTCCCAAGAAAGCTAAGGTAACTGAGCTAAACGACTACGCCCCGTAGCACTCACTTCCGTCATCATGAAGTGCTTTGAGAGACTAGTCAAGGACCATATCACCTCCACCCTACCTGACACCTAGACCACTCCAATTTGCTTACCGACCCAATAGGTCCACAGACAACGCAATCGCAACCACACTGCACACTGCCCTAACCCATCTGGACAAGAGAATACCTATGTGAGAATGCTGTTCATCGACTACAGCTCAGCATTTAACGCCATAGTACCCTCCAAACTCGTCATCAAGCTCGAGACCCTGGGTCTCGACCCCGCTCTGTGCAACTGGGTCCTGGACTTCCTGATGGGCCGCCCCCAGGTGGTGAGGTAGGTAACAACATCTCCACCCCGCTGATCCTCAACACCGGGGCCCCACAAGGGTGCGTTCTGAGCCCTCTCCTGTTACTCCCTGTTCACCCACGACTGCGTGGCCATGCACGCCTCCAACTCAATCATCAAGTTTGCGGATGACACTACAGTGGTAGCTTGATTACCAACAACGACAGACGGCCTACAGGGAGGAGGTGAGGGCCCTCGGAGTGTGGTGTCAGGAAAATAACCTCACACTCAACGTCAACAAAACAAAGGAGATGATTGTGGACTTCAGGAAACAGCAGAGGGAGCACCCCCCTATCCACATCGACGAGACAGTAGTGGAGAAGGTGAAAGTTTTAAGTTCCTCGGTGTACACATCACGGACAAACTGAATTGGTCCACCCACACAGACAGCGTTGTGAAGAAGGCGCAGCAGCGCCTCTTCAACCTCAGGAGGCTGAAGAAATTCGGCTTGTCACCAAAAGCACTCACAAACTTCTACAGATGCACAATCGAGAGCATCCTGTCGGCTGTATCACCGCCTGGTACGGCAACTGCTCCGCCCACAACCGTAAAGCTCTCCAGAGGGTAGTGAGGTCTGCACAACGCATCACCGGGGGCAAACTACCTGCCCTCCAGGACACCTACACCACCCGATGTCACAGGGAGCCATAAAGATCATCAAGGACAACAACCACCCAAGCCACTGCCTGTTCACCCCGCTATCATCCAGAAGGCGAGTCAGTACAGGTGCATCAAAGCAGGACCGAGAGACTAAAAACAGCTTCTATCTCAAGGCCATCAGACTGTTAAACAGCCACCACTAACATTTAGTGGCCGCTGCCAACATACTGACTCAACTCCAGCCACTTTAATAATGGGAATTGATGGAAATGATGTAAAAATGTACCACTAGCCACTTTAAACAATGCCACTTATATAATGTTTACATACCCTACATACTCATCTCAATGTATATGTATATACTGTACTCTATATCATCTACTGCATCTTGCCATCTTTATGTAATACATGTATCACTAGCCACTAAACTATGCCACTTTATGTTTACATACCCTACATTACTCATCTCATATGTATATACTGTACGCTATACCATCTACTGCATCTTGCCTATGCCGTTCTGTACCATCACTCATTCATATATCTTTATGTACATATTCTTTATCCCTTTACACTTGTGTGTATAAGGTAGTAGTTGTGGAATTGTTAGGTTAGATTACTTGGTGGGTTGGTTATTACTGCATTGTCGGAACTAGAAGCACAAGCATTTCGCTACACTCGCATTAACATCTGCTAACCATGTGTATGTGACAAATAAAATTTGATTTGATTTGATTTGATTGATTTCTCTCTGCTACCGCACGGCAAGCGGTACCGGAGCGCCATGTCTAGGTCCCAAAAGGCTTCTTTACAGCTTCTACCCCCTAAGCCATAAGACTGCTGAACAGCCAATTAAATGGCTACCCAGACTATTTACATTGACCACCCTCCTTTGTTTTTACACTGCTGCTACTCACTGTTTTTTATATACAGTACATAATTAATTGGACAGTGACCAATTTTTTGTTATTTTGGTTCTGTACTCTAGCACTTTGAGTTTGAAAGGATACAATGACAATGAGGGTGATGTGCAGACTGTCAGCTTTAATTTGAAGTTATTTTCATACATATCGGATGAACCGTTTTAGAAATTATAGAAGCTTTTGTACGTGGTCCSCCCATTTTCGGGCATCAAAAAACATTGGACAGTTTAACATAATGTAGAATAAAGTAATCATTGTTATTRTTTGGCCGCATATCCTTTGCATGCAATGACTGATTGATGTCTGCGATGCGTCGCCATCACCAAACGCTGGGTGTCTTCCCTGGTGATGCTCTGCCAGGCCTGTACTGCAGCCATCTTCAGTTCCTGCTTGTTTCGGGGACTTATTGCCTTCAGTCTCCTCTTCAGCATGTAAAATGCATGTTCAATYGRATTCAGATCCGGTGATTGACTCGGCCAGTCAAGGATTTTCCACTTTTTGGCCATCAAAAASCACTTCGTTGCTCTAGCAGTATGTTTAGGGTCATTGTCTTGTTGCATGATGAAGTGCCGTCCAATGAGTTTGGAGGCATTTGGTTTTATCTGAGCAGATAAAATATTTCTGTAGACTTCAGAATTCATTGTTCTACTTCTTTCTGCAGTCACATCATCGATGAAGACACGTGAGCCTGTTCCACTGGCAGCCATACAGGCCCAAGCCATAACACCCCCTCCACCATGTTTCACGGATGAGGTGGTATGGATCATGGGCATGTCTTTTTTTTCTCCACACTTTCCTCTTTCCATCACTCTGGTACATCTGTCCACAATACTTTTTTCCAGAACTCTTGGGGCTCTTTTAGGTGCTTTTTAGCAAACTGTAATCCTGCCTTTCTGTTCTTCAGGCTTGTCAGTGGTTTGCATCTTGTAGTGTACMCYCTGTCGTCCTGCTGGTGTAGTCTTCTACGTATGGTAGACTTTGACACATCTACACCTGCATCCAGGAGAGTGTTTCTGATCTGTTGGGCTGTTGTCAGGGGGTTTTTCTTCACCATAGAGAGTATTCTCTGGTCATCCACTACAATGGTCTTCCTCAGTCTACCGGGTCTTTTGACATAATTGAGTTCACCGGTTGTTTTTTTCTTGTTAATGATGAACCAAACTGTTGACTTGGGCGTGCCCAGGGTTTTTGCAATGTTCCTGATTGATTGATTTTCATTTCTGAGCCTTATGACGACCAGCTTCATTTGCATCGACACTGCTGTCTTCCTCATGTTGTCACACCCCAACAACAACCTCCAAAGGCAACAGCAAAGTCTAGAATCAATACTATTCATCAACAGCTCTCCTGCATTCACTAACGACACAAATGAATACACCTGCCTAAYGACACACATCTGTGAAGCCAATTCAACAAATACTTGTAGTACCTTAAAATGGGGGCACCATGTACAAAAGGTGCTGTGATATGCATGAAAATACCCTCAAATTAAAGCTGACAGTCTGCACTTCACCCTCATTGTCATTGAATCCTTTCAAACTCAGTGCTAGAGTACAGAACCAAAATAACAAAAAAAWTTGTCACTGTCCAATGAATTATGGTGCTCACTGTATGCATATGCACTTCACCCCTACCTACATGTACAAATTACCTCGACTAACCTGTACCCCCGCACATTGACTCGGTACCGGTACCAGGGAGTGCCTAAATACTGTAGGTGTCTCCCCTGACGTGGGCATGTTTCAATAAAGACTCATTTTGTCGTACTGTATTCCATATAAGGCATCCAGACTTTATGAAAATGCCCAGTATACCGTTAATCTGATATTAAATCAAATCTGGTAATACATAACTTTCTGTCGTCCATTGTGACTATGTGGGAGGATAACACCTTCCAATTAATGTCAATGCATTTCGTAGATGCTTGGTTTCACAGTTTCATTTTATAACAGTCTCCACTATCAACATTTACAAGCAAAACAAAGAGAGAAAAGGAGAATCTGTAGACATGCTGAGATAAAAGTCATACTCTTACAGAATTCAGCCAGCCTTCACAAGACCATAACATTGTCAAATATGTCCCCTTTTGTGTTTTACACCTCCAACAGAGATTGACATTTCTCAGTGCATGTTATTCAGTTTCATTCAGTTACACTGGCATATGTGACTTGTTTCAGGACACTAGGCATATGTGACTTGTTTAGGACACTAGGCATATGTGACTTGTTTTTCAGGACACTAGGCGTATGTGACTTGATTCAGGACACTAGGCATATGTGACTTGTTTCAGGACACTAGGCATATGTGGACTTGTTTCAGGACACTAGGCATTGTGACTTGTTTCAGGACACTGGCTATGTGATTGTTTCAGACACTAGGCTCTGTGACTTGTTCAGGCACTAGGCATATGTGACTTGTTTCAGGACACTAGGATATGTGATGTGACTGCTTGTGCAGGACACTAGGCGTATGTCGGTCACTACTTCACAGGAGAGCCATTTGAACGTAATAGTGAAGATGGTCCTTAAACTGCAGTCATTTATGTCTGAGATTATATGAACATGACTGGGCATTCAAACACATCTGTATCCATTCATCATCATCATCATAGCTTCTACCAGGTCTTCCTCACATTTTAGTTTTCACATGCTTTGTGTCATCAGCAAACACAAAGAGGGAGAAAGGAGAACTGTAGACATGCTGAGATAAAAGTCATACTCTTACAGAATTCAGCCAGCCTTCACAAGACCATACTTGTCAAATATGTCCTTTGTGTTTTACACCTCCAACAGAGGAATGACATTTCTCAGTGCATTTATTCAGTTTCATTCAGTTACACTGGCATATGTGACTTGTTTTCAGGACACTAGGCATATGTGACTTGTTTCAGGACACTAGGCATATGTGACTTGTTCAGGACACTAGGCGTATGTGCTGTATTCAGGACACTAGGCATATGTGACTTGTTTCAGGACACTAGGCATATGTGACTTGTTTAGGACACTAGGCATATGTGACTTGTTTAGGACACTGCATATGTGACTTGTTTCAGGACACTAGGCGTATGTGACTGATTCAGGACACTAGGCATATGTGACTTGTTTCAGACAAGGCATATGTGACTTGTTTCAGGACACTAGCATATGTGACTTGTTCAGGACACTAGGCGTATGTCGGCGGGTCACTACTTCACAGGAGAGCCATTGGAACGTAATAGTGAATGGATGGTCTTAAACTGCAGTCATTTATGTTGAGATTATATGAACATGACTGGCATTCCAAAAACACATTGTATCCATTCATATCATATCAATAGCTTCTACAGGTCTTCTCACATTTTAGTTTTACATGCTTTGTGTCATCAAGCAAACACAAAGAGGGAGAAAGGAGAATCTGTAGACATGCTGAGATAAAAGTCATACTCTTACGAATTCAGCCCAGCCTTCACAAGACCATAACATTGTCAAATATGTCCCTTTGTGTTTTACACCTCCAACAGAGGAATGACATTTCTCAGTGCATGTTATTCAGTTTCATTCAGTTACACTGGCATATGTGACTTGTTTCAGGACACTAGGCATATGTGACTTGTTTCAGGACACTAGGCATATGTGACTTGTTTCAGGACACTAGCGTATGTGACTTGATTCAGGACACTAGGCATAACTGTTGATTAGTTTCAGGACACTAGGCATATGTGACTTTGTTTCAGGACACTAGGCATATGTGACTTGTTTCAGGACACTAGCATATGTGACTTGTTCTAGGACTAGGCGTATGTGACTTGTTAGGACACTAGGCATATGTGACTTGTTTTCAGGACACTAGGCATATGTGACTTGTTTCAGGACACTAGGCATATGTGACTTGTTCAGGACACTAGGCGTATGTCGCGGTCACTACTTCACAGGAAGCATTTGAACGTAATAGTGAATGGATGGTCTTAAACTGCAGTCATTTATGTCTGAGATTATATGAACATGACTGGGCATTCAACACATCTGTATCCATTATCATCATCATCATCAATAGCTTCTACCAGGTCTTCCTCACATTTTAGTTTTACATGCTTTGTGTCATCGGGAAAGCCTCTTTTAACTCTTGTTTCAGTTTGGAAATCAACTTTGGAGGTTAATCAGATTGCCTTAAAATAGTTTCAATCTTTGAAGMATCTGACTTGTAAAAATTTGCTAAAATTCACCTCAGCTCCATCACAGACTTGTCTTCCCTGGCTGCATGACCCTGCCGAGACCCGTCACCATCTGATCCTTCTAAGATGAGGCCTGACAAAGAATAGAATCAATGGTTCAATCATTGAAATGACCATTATTTCCAGATCCCAGACTGTAGCTTTAAGCTGCCATCCTGTAGCTACTGGAGGTTACCCATCAATTACAGGGAACYTTGTACCATTCACTGATAATATTAATATACTGCAAAATTCACCTGAGCTCCATAGACTGGTCTTCCCTGCTGGGACACCTGTCACCAGCTGATCCTGCTAAGACATGATGATCATAGTGTTGTGTACTGACTGTGAAGCCTGTAGAGCTGTTTATTACTGTGTCAGTGTTAAAGGTAGGGAATTATCTAGGAAACTGACAAATCAATTACATTACTATACTGACTCAAATAAAAACTCACATTGCACAAAAAAATATCAGAATTATAGGTCTTCAATCGTATGGCCATTGCTTTCATTGTTTGATTCAAGTCTAGTGTGAATAAGGCAAAAAGAATAGCTACTTTGGCCAGCTCGCTCTCTAACGGTGCATCAACTGGCAAAGCTAGCTAAGTTCGTTTACTTCCTGTGAAACAGGACAAAAAGACTACAAAACATTTGGTATCACAGTGCAATGATAAAACTGGGGGGGTGAAAAATGCAATTTCATAATTTGGGTCCCTGTCCCCAGTGAAAGTTGCCCCCCTGCTTAATATGGTGTTTACTATAAATAATTTTAGAAAAGAAGTCGGTTAATTCATAGTAAATTCATTAATTTGCAAAAGAAAGCCACGATAAGGCAACACATTTCAATGCATGGCACCAGAACCGGAAGCTTTTGAGGCTATACAGTGTTTGTTTACAATTAGGTTGTTTACAAACAATGAAGTAAAACAAGCTAATCATTTGGGTGCTGATGGGGTTAAACTAAGCATTCTTCAAGAACCAATGGTATGTAACTAATTTAAAAGTTAAAAAAATGGATGTAGCAATCGAATTGCAGACTGCCCCTTTAATACAAACACTACTGTACAGTAGCTTGAAGCACACTTTTTTGTGGTCGACCTCAACCAGCTCAACACTCACATCTAGCCTTATKATTCATCATGTTGGGACAGAACTGGAGCCCATCTTCTATTTTCCATGCTACCTAGAGTCGATGTCCACGGCCATGCAGAAATCTAATTACTATTATTAKGGTATTATTACCATAATAAACAAATCCCCATAAGAATCTGTTTATTTAAGCTAGAGATATCGGTGCCGGCGTTACGCATCTGCGGTGGAAGGTGGTAGAGCTACAGCGCTGTTTGTCAGACCAGGATACATTCACAATAGATATTAGTCACGTTGTGTCAGTATATACAAAACGTCTTAGGTCTTAACAGCAACAGCTCCAGCAGGCTAAACAATTAATCCATCTTGTCACTTAGAAAGAGTCATAGTTCTCCGAAATATTGAGTCTTTGAAGTTAGGAGAACCATAGGGCAGCTTAGATAAAAATAAAGATGTCTAACTAGGYAGAATATGGAAGATCAATGTATTATTTGAGGGTACCATTCATATTCTGGACCATCTCTCTCTCTCTCTGTCTCTCTGTCTCTCTCTCTCTCATTCATTGTCCTAGTTCCACCCCACTCTTCCACCACTTAGCAACGTGTGATGGGGTTGAAGGAGCCAGTGTGACTTACTGACATGACCATGATGGTCATCTCTGTCACGTCCTGTCAGGCCATAACAGGCCCAGGGACACAGCTGTCCACCCCATCACCTCTCTCTGTAYGCTCCAGTTTAGATGTTGAGCATCACAAAGAGCCACAGCATGGCAGATACTGTATGTTCAGACTCAGACAACGACAGTGTCTCAAATGGTATCGTATTTCACCCGCTGGATGCAATTTTCTCTCACTCATTCATAGGCTACCCAGAGATCAGGAAAAAACAGAACTCGCAACAGAACACACGCAGGCTGTGCCTATAGATTCTATCATGTCAAMCAAAATGCTGACCGAGATGCACGATTATGGCCTCTGAAACTGAGATCTGCAGRAATTGTGATTCATGCACAGATATGGATATAGCTGTGCAAAGCACATGCCCAGTTGTCCTTCCAGTCTCTAAAGTGCCATTTTGTTTTAGGTAAAAAAAAATATGTTGTCTTCGTTTTTCTGAACCCAAGTTGTTGTTAAATTCACATTAAATATATGCTATTTCTATTAGCCATTAACATGTGTCCATCTATTGCTGTTACGTAACTAAATAATCAAAGTCATAATTGCTCAAAAAGTCTTTGACCGCAGTTACGTAAACATTTTGTTTGGGTGCTCTTTTTTTTGTTTGAGCACCTGCCCCTCAAAAGGTTTGTGCACGGTCCAACTGCCCCAACTGCCCCTCAAAAGTTTTGTGTATGGGTGGCAGGTAGCCTAGTGGTTAGAGCGTTAGACTGATGAAAATGAAACAAATTTAGCCAATCCCCTGGACATGTCTAATTGAAAGCTGCGTTCCCAGTGACTTCCTTAGAGGGAGAGTGAGGGGCTGTCMGAGTGATGCCTGCCCTATCACAGCTCAGCGTCAGGACTTACCATACACACACATCCACAAAGAAAGKCTGTGTCCAAAATGGCACCCTATTCCCTATATAGTGCACTACTTTTGACCAGGGCCCATAGGGATGCAGACAGAGAGGATAGGAGGAGAGGTACGTGGAGGAGAGAGGGGKAGAGAGAAGGGACATGGAAGAGAAAGGGAGAGGAAGGGGAGATAGGAGAGTCAGGACGGTAATAACCATKCTCTTATCTCTGCCTGGCGTTCCCAGCTTGGAGCCGTGCGGCGGCTGCATGGCCCCGTGTGATGGTGGGAGATTTATGACTACTGTCATCRGGATCATGTCTCTGCAGGTTGCCACGCTCCCTGACCTTCACCACCAATGCCACGGATTGCACTCTTCAATTTCTGCCGGAGGTGATTTCCGGCCAATCATAACAGGGTGGGAGACGACAGTTTTCGAGACGGGAAGAGGGGAGAAGCCAAGCTGTGACAAATAAGTACATCTGTAATTTACGGTAATTTAGCAGAAGTTCTTATCCAGAGCGATGTACAGTAGTGAGTGCATACAGTGAATTCAGAAAGTATTCAGGCCCCTTGACTTTTTCCACACTTTGTTACATTACAGCCTTATTTTAAAATGGATTAAATACAAAAAAATCCTCAGCAATCTACACACAATAACCCATCATGACAAAGTGAAAACAGGTTTTTAGACATTTTTGCAAATTTATAAAAAGTGTAAAACAGAAATACCTAATTTACATAAGTATTCCGACCATTTTCTATGAGACTCGAAATTGAGCTCAGATGCATCCTGTTTCCATGGATCATCCTTGAGATGTTTCTAAAACTTGATTGGAGTCCTCCTGTGGACATGATCTGGAAAGACACATAAGTATCATAACCAACTTGTAAGTCGCTCTCCAACTTGTAAGTCGCTCTGGATAAGAGCGTCTGCTAAATGACTTAAATGTAAATGTAAATAACAAAAAAAGTCTGAAATCACAAATGCTCATATTCCTGCCCTCTTTCTGAGCGATACAAAGTTAATCTGTACAGGCGAAGTATGGTTGAAAGGCCCTGTGTGTGTGTCTATATAAAGGTCCCACAGTTGACAGAGCATGTCAAAGCAAAAAYCAAGCCATGAGGCCAAACGAATTGTCCGTAGAGCGCCGAGACAGGATTGTGTCGAGGCACAGATCTGGGGAAGGGTACCAAAACATTTCTTCAGCATTGAAGGTCCCCAAGAACACAGTGTCCTCTGTCATTCTTAGATAGAAAAAGTTTGGAACCACCAAGACTCTTTCTAGAGCTGGCCGCCTGGCCAAACTGAGCAATTGGGGGAGAAGGGCCTTGGTCAGGGAGGTGACCAAGAATCTGATGGTCACTCTGACAGAGCTCTAGAGTTCCTCTGTGGAGATTGGAGAACCTTCCAGAAGGACAACCATCTCTGCAGCACTCCACCAATCAGGCCATTATGGTAGAGTGGCCAGACGGAAGCCAATCCTCAGTAAAAGGCACATGACAGCCCGCTTGGAGTTTGCCAAAAGGCATCTAAAGACTCTAAGACCATGGGAAACAAGATTCTCTGGTCTGATGAAACCAAGATTGAACTCTTTGGGCTGAATGCCAAGCGTCACATCTGGAGGAAACCTGGCACCATCCCTACGGTGAAGCATGGTGGTGGCAGCACCATGCTGTGGGGATGTTTTCAGCGGCAGGGACTGGGAGACTAGTCAGGATCAAGGCAAAGATGAATGGAGCAAAGTACACAGAGATCCTTGATGAAAACCTGCTCCCGAGCTCTCAGGACCTCAGACTGGGGTGAAGGTTCACCTTACAACAGGACAATGACCCTAAGTACACAGCCAAGACAACACAGGAGTGGCTTCGGGACAAGTCTCTGAATGTGTTTGAGTGGCCCAGCCACAGTCCGGGCTTAAACCTGATCGAACATCTCTGGAGAGACSTGAAAATAGCTGTGCAGCGACTCTCCCCATCTAACCTGACAGAGCTTGAGAGGATCTGCAGAGAAGAACGGGAGAAACTCYCCAAATAGAGGTGTGCCAAGTTTCTAGCTGTCACGCCCTGACCTTAGAGAGTCTTTTTATTTCTCTATTTGGTTAGGTCAGGGTGTGATTAGGGCTTGCATTCTAGTTTTATGTTTTGTATGCTGGCTTGGTATGGTTCCCAATCAGAGGCAGCTGTCTATCGTTGTCTCTGATTGGGGATCATATTTAGGCAGCCTTTTCCCACCTGTTGTTTGTGGGATCTTGTTTTTGTGTAGTGCCTGTTTACACTACAATTTCTTCACGGTTCGTTTGTTTTCTGTATTTGTTTTGGTGAGTTTCATTTGATTAAAACATGTGGAACTCTAYGCACGCTGCGCCTTGGTCCAATCATTCTAATGATCGTGACACTAGCGTCATACCCAAGAAGCCTCGAGGCTGTAATCGCTGCCAAAGGTGCTCTACCAACTGAGCCACACAGGACCATAAGTACTATCTAGCTTTTTTAGAAGCATCATCAAATCACTTCTTAAAATCAACACTATCGTGTTGAAATAGCTGTTTATATGAAGAACGAGCAAAACACCTCCACCAGAGATTACAATTTGTGTAAAGTTACAGAACTGTTACATTGGTCTTCTAACACACTAAAGAGCTCAAGCAGGTCAACATCTGAGGCCATTGTTTTCCATGGTCATTGTTTGACTCAAGTAGAGGTTATAGTGTGACTCCAGTAGAGGTCATAGTGTGACTCCAGTAGAGGTCAGAGTGTTACTCCAGTAGAGGTCATAGTGTGACTCCAGTAGAGGTCATAGTGTGACTCCAGTAGAGGTCATAGTGTGACTCCAGTAGAGGTCATATGTGATCTAGTAGAGGTATATGTGACTCTAAGTAGGTCACTGTGTGACTCAGTAGGGTCATAGTGTGACTCTCCAGTAGAGGTTAAGTGTGACTCCAGTAGAGGGTCATAGTGTGGACTCTAGTAGAGGTTCGTTGTTACACTCTAGTAGAGGGCATAGTGTTACTCCAGTAGAGGTATCAGTGTGACTCAGTGAGGTCATAGTGTGACTCAGTAGAGGTCATAGTGTGCCTCAGTAGAGGTCATAGTGTGACTCTAGTAGAGGTCATAGTGTGACTCCAGTGAGGTCATAGTGTGACCTCAGTAGAGGTCATAGTGTTATCTCCAGTAGAGGTCATAGTGTGACTGCTAGTTAGAGGTCATAGTGTTACTCCCAGTGAGAGGTCATACGTGTTTGACTCCAGTAGAGGTCATAGTGTGACTCCAGTAGAGGTCATATTGTTGACTCCAGTAGAGGTCATAGTGTGACTCAGTGTCCATAGTATGGTCATAGTGGTACTCCAGTAGAGGTCATAGTGTGACTCCAGTAGAGGTCATAGTGTTACTCCAGTAGAGGTGATAGTGTGAACTTCTCAGTAGAGGTCATTGTGGTGACTCCAGTAGAAGGTCATCGTGTATGACTCCAGTAGAGGTCATAGTGTTACTCAGTAGAGTCATAGTGTGACTCCAGTAAGAGGTCATAGTGTTACTCCAGTAGAGGTCATAGTGTTACTCAGTAGAGGTCATAGTGTGCTTCCAGTAGAGGTCATTGTGTTACTCCAGTAAGAGGTCATAGTGTGACTCTAGTAGAGAGTCATAGTGTTACTCCAGTAGAGGTTTCATAGTTGGACTCCAGTAGAGGTCATGTGTGACTCCAAGTAAGGTCATAGTGTACCGGTCGAGGTCATAGTGTTATCCCAGTAGAGGTCATAGTGGTACTCAGTGAGGTCATTGTGTGACTCAGTAGAGGTCATTAGTGTTAACTCCAGTAGAGTCATAGTGTGACTCCAGTAGAGGTCATAGTGTGACTCCAGTAGAGGGTCATAGTGGTGACTCTAGTAGGTCATAGTTGTACTCCAGTAGAGGTCATAGTGTGTACTCCAGTAGAGGTCATAGCTGTGACTCCAGTAGAGGTCATAGTGTTACTCCAGTAGAGGTCATGTGGTACTCAGTAGAGGTCATAGTGTGACTCTAGTTAGAGGTCATAGTGTGACTCCAGTAGAGGTCATAGTGTGACCCAGTAGATGGTCATAGTGTGACTCCAGTAGAGGTCAATGTGTGGACTACTAGTAGAGGTCATAGTGTGACTCCAGTAGAAGGTCATAGTGTGACTCTAGTAGAGTCATAGTTTACTCCAGTAGAGTCATAGTGTGACCCAGTAGAGGTCATAGTGTGACTCCCAGTAGAGGTCATAGTTGACTCCGTAGAGGCATAGTGTGACTCTAGTAGAGGTCATTGTGTTACTCCAGTAGAGGTCATAGTGTGACTCTAGTAGAGGTGGTCTAGTAGGTATGTGACTCCAGTAGAGGTCATAGTGTACCAGTAGAGGTCATTGTGTTGACTCCAGTAAGAGGTCATAGTGTGACTCCATAGAGGTCATAGTGTGACTCCAGTAGAGGTCATGGTCTCAGTAGAGGTTAGTGTACTCAGTAGAGGTCATAGTGTGTTCCAGTAGAGGCATAGTGTGAACTCCAGTAGAGTCATAGTGTTACTCCAGTAGAGGTCATAGTGTGACTCCAGTAGAGGTCATGGTTACTCCAGTAGAGGTCATAGTGTGACTCTAGTAGAGGTCATAGTGTTACTCCAGTAGAGGTCATAGTGTGACTCCAGTAGAGGTCATAGTGTGACTCCTAGTAAGTAGGGTCATAGTGTTACTCCAGTAGAGGTCATAGTGTGACTCTAGTAGAGTGTCCATATCAAGTGTTACTCCAGTAAGAGGTCATAGTGTGACTCCAGTAGAGGTCATTGTGTTACTCCAGTAGAGGTCATAGTGTGACTCTAAGTAGAGGTCATAGTGTGACTTCCAGTAGAGGTCATTGTTGTGACTCTAGTAGACGGTCATTGTGTGACTCCAGTAGAGGTCATAGTGTGACTCTAGTAGAGGTCAAGTGTTACTCCAGTAGGTCATAGTGTGACCAGTAGAGGTCAAGGTGACTCAGTAGCGGTCATAGTGTACTCCAGTAGAGGTCATAGTGTGACTCCAGAGAGGTCTAGTGTGACTCCAGTAGAGGTCATAGGTGACTCCAGTAGAGGTCATAGTGTGACTCTAGTAGAGGTCATAGTGTTACTCAGTAGAGGTCATAGTGTGACTCCAGTAGAGGTCATTGTGTTACTTCCAGTGAGGTCATAGTGTGACTCTAGTAGAGGTCATGTGTTACTCCAGTAGAGGTCATAGTGTGACTCCAGTAGAGGTCATTGTGTTACTCCAGTAGAGGTCATAGTGTATCCAGTAGAGGTCAGTGTGACTCCAGAGAGGTCATTGTGTGACTCCAGTAGAGGTCATGTGTGACTCCAGTAGAGGTCATAGTGTGACTCCAGTAGAGGTAATGTGTGACTCCAGTAGAGGTCATAGTGTTACTCAGTAGAGGTCATAGTTGACTCCAGTAGAGGTCATAGTGTGATCGTAGGGCATAGTTAACTCAGTAGAGGTCATGTGTACTCCAGTAGAGGTCATAGTGTACTCCAGTAGAGGTCATAGTGTACTCCAGTAGAGTATTGTGTTACTCCAGTAGGGTCATAGTGTGACTCTCAGTAGAGGTCATTGTGTTACTCCAGTAGAGGTCATAGTGTGCTCTAGTAGAGGTCATAGTGTATCAGTGGGCTCAGTAGAGGTCATCAGTGTGACTCCAGTACGAGGTCATAGTGTCACTCTAGTAGCAGGTCATAGTGTGACTCCAGTAGAGGTCTAGTGTGACTCTACTAGTACTCTAGTAGGTCATGTGTTACTCTCAGTAGAGGTCATACGTGTGACTCCAGTAGAGGTCATAGTGTGACTCCAGTAGAGGTCATAGGTTTACTCAGTAGAGCATTGTGTGACTCAGTGAGGTCATAGTGTGTTCCAGTAGAGGTCATAGTGTGACCTCCAGTAGAGGTCATAGTGTTACTCCAGTAGGTCAGGTTACTCAGTAGGTCATAGTGTGACTCCAGTAGATGGTCATAGTGTTAGACTCCAGTCAGAGGTCATAGTGTGACTCAGTAGAGGTCATTGTGTACTCCAGTAGAGGTCTAGTGTGTCTCTATAGAGGTCATAGTGTTACTAGTAGAAGGTCATAAGTGTGACCTCCAGTAGAGGTCAATAGTGTGACTCTAGTAGAGGTCATGTGTTACTCAGTAGAGAGTCATAAGTGTGACTCTAGTAAGAAGGTCATAGTGTGACTCCAGTAGAGGTTAGTGTGACTCAGTAGGTTATTGATTCCAGTAGAGGTCACAGTGTGACTCCAGTAAGAGGTCATTGTGTACTCCAGAGAGGTCATAGTGTGATCCAGTAGAGGTAGGTGCTCTAGTAGAGGGTCTTGTTACTAGTGAGGTCTATGTGACTCCAGTAGAGGTCATAGTGTGAACTCCAGTAGAGGTATAGTGTACTCCAGTAGAGGTCATCTCAGTGATTCCTCCAGTAGAGTCTTATAGTGTACTCCATTAGAGTGTATAGTGTACTCCAGTAGAGGTCATAGTGGCTTACTCTCAGTAGAGGTCATAGTGTTACTCCAGAGGTCATAGTGTGACTCCAGTAGAGTCATAGTGTTACTCCAGTGAGTCATGTGTACTCAGTAAGGTCATAAGTTGTCTTAAGTAAAGAGGTCATGTGTTAACTCCAGTAGAGTCATAGTGTGACTCCAGTAGAGGTCATTGTGTTGACTCCAGTAGAGTTCATAGTGTGACTCCCAGTAGAGGTCCATAGTTGTGACTCTAGTAGAGTATGTGATCGTAGAGGTCATATGTGACTCCAGTAGAGGCATAGTGTGACCAAGAGGTCATAGTGTTACTCCAGTAGAGGTCATAGTGTTGTCTCCAGTAGATGGTCATAGTGTGACTCCAGTAGAGGTCATTAGTGGTGACTCCAAGTAAGGTCATAGTGCCTCAATGAGGTATGTGTACTCCAGTAGAGTCATAGTGTGACTCCAGTAAAGTATCTTTGACTAGTGATTACGTACTCCAGTAGAGGTCATAGTGTGACTCCATAGAGGTCATTGTGTTGACTCCAGTAGAGGTCATAGTGTGTTCTAGTAGAGGTCATAGTGTTACTCCAGTAGAGTCATAGTGTGACTCCAGTAGAGGTCATAGTGGTGGACACTAGTAGAGGTCATAGTGTCCTCCAGTAGAGTCATAGTGTGACTCTAGTAGAGGTCATAGTGTTCTCTAGTAGAGGTCATAGTGTGACTCCAGTAGAGGTCATTGTTTACTCCAGTAGAGGTCATAGTGTGGACTCTAGTAGAGGTCATAGTGTGACTCAGTAGAGGTCATAGTGTGACTCCAGTAGAGGTCATAGTGTGACTCCAGTAGAGGTCATAGTGTGATCAGAGTCTGACTCCAGTAGAGGTCATAGTGGACTCCAGCAGAGGTCATAGTGTGACTCCAGTAGAGGTCATTGTGTTACTCCAGTAGAGGTCATAGTGTGACTCCAGTAGAGGTCATAGTGTGACTCCAGAGAGGTCATTGGTGTGACTCCAGTAGAGGTCATAGTGTGACTCCAGCAGAGGTCCATAGTGTGACCTCCAGTAGAGGTCATAGTGTGACTCCAGTAGAGGTCATAGTGTGACTCCATAGAGGTCATAGTGGATCCAGTAAGTCGATATGGATCTAGTAGCAGGTCATAGTGTACCATAGAGGTCATAGTGTGACTCCAGTAGGGTATAGTGTGACTCCAGCAGAGGTCATAGTGTTACTCCAGCAGGGTATAGTGGACTCCAGTGAGGTCATAGTGTGACCAGTAGAGGTCATAGTGTGACTCCAGTAGAGGTCATAGTGTGACTCCAGTAGAGGTCATAGTGTGACTCCAGTAGAGGTCATTGTGTGACTCCAGTAGAGGTCAGTATGTATCCAAAAAGTAGATAGTTCCCCCTCTGTATACACAGTTATACCGTGGACATGATAAATTGTGTCTGATGTCTGCAAAATTAATGAGGAGAAACTAGGGTATTCTCAGTTATGAATTTGATACCCTTATGGGGTTTTAGTGTGGTTCCCTGGTGCGGTTCCTATTTGCAATTAGCTTGAACCATGCATTGTACTGCCACAAAATGCTATAATGATAGCTTACAAATAGACAGTTTATGATAAATTGGCTGATGCTGTCATTTACAATCTAATCAAAGCTATGATTGCACAAGCAATGTGTTGTCATCCCTGACGTAAACACATGGGAGCAATAGAAACATATTGTCACATAGAACAATCAACATGGTTTGACAAGGTTTGCTGGGACCACACCTGGAACCAGGAAGGAAGATTTCTCTTTCTTTCCTCACCATAATGAAAGAGCACCTTCAGTCCATTCACAAAAKACTAATTTGTTGTCACTGTACAACAATGTGGAGAGTCTTTGTGTGGAAAGTGCTCTTTCTATCAGAACCCCACAAAAGGCCAGACACAATGTGGATTAAAAAGAAAAGAAGAYGGGAAAAAGCCCCATGGCGAGATTGGGGCATGCTTCCCTCAGTGTAAAACGAACGCTTTCTGTTATCGCAGGTGTTTGGCTGAACAAAGGCAAGGTGAGACAGGCTCTCCACCAGGTTTACTCAGGACCCCAAAGGTGATTTAATACTGAGCCTGAATCAGACCCACTTATTGCCACACAAGGAAATAGGAGACAGGGAATTTTCTTCCTACAGATGTTGGATCTTTATTTGAGCCAGTTTGCTACTACAGGAAATAATCCTGAAGCAACAGGAAATGTGGATTAGAATTAATGGATTTTTTTGTTGGGGTTGATACATTTTTCAAATGAAAAAATTACAAATTTTAGAAGCCCTTTGAATACGAAAAAACAAAAAAATTAACATTTCCTTCTGTGTAGAAAAATGTTCAGCGACAAAAGAGTGATCAAATTAAGATCCTASATCTGTATAAGGCGATAGTTTCWCTCTTTTTCCTTTATTTTCCACGGCTGCACCGAGCGCCCGAGGCACCTCAATGATGGCGTGGATCCCTGCAGGCCAGGACCCCAAAGAGGAGTCCCAGGTGAGTGCCTGACTGAACATTTCTGTGGAGGACCACAGAAAAGTAAGCAGTATCGCTCTTCAAATCAAATCAAATCAAATGTATTTATAAAGMCCTTCTTACATCAGCGGATATCTCAAAGTGCTGTACAGAAACCCAGCCTAAAACCCCAAACAGCAAGCAGTGCAGGTGTAGAAGCACGGTGGCTAGGAAAAACTCCCTAGAAAGGCCGGAACCTAGGAAGAAACCTAGAGAGGATCCAGGCTATGAGGGCTGGGCAGTCCTCTTCTGGCTGTGCTGGGTGGAGATTATAACAGAACATGGCCAAGATGTTCAAATGTTCATAGATGACCAGCAGGGTCAAATAATAATAATCACAGTGGTTGTTGAGGGTGCAACAGGTCAGTACCTCAGGAGTAAATGTCAGTTGGCTTGTTATAGCCGTTCATTCAGAGAATCTCTACCGCTCCTGCTGTCTCTAGAGAGTTGAAAACAGCAGGTCTGGGACAGGTAGCACGTCCGGTGAACAGGTCAGGATTCCATAGTCGCAGGCAGAACAGTTGAAACTGGAGCAGCAGCACGGCCAGGTGGACTGGGGACAGCAAGGAGTCATCAGGCCAGGTAGTCCTGAGGCATGGTCCTAGGCCTCAGGTCCTCTGAGAGAGAGAAAGAGAGAAAGAAAGAGAGAGAATTAGAGAGATACTTAAATTCACACAGGACACCGGATTAAGAAACAGGAGAAATACTCCAAATAAACAGACTGACCCTAGCAGTCTGCAGCATAAATACTGGAGGCTGAGACAGAATGGTCGGGAGACACTGTGGCCCCATCCGACGATACCCCCGGACAGGGCCAAACAGGCAGGATATAACCCCACCCACTTTGCCAAAGCACAGCCCCACACCACTAGAGGGAATCTTCAACACCAATTTACCATCCTGAAACAAGGCCGAGTATAGCCCACAAAGATCTCTGCCATGGCACAACCCAAGGGGGGGGGGGGGCGCCAAACCCAGACAGGAAGATCACGTCAGTGACTCAACCCACTCAAGTGACGCACCCTCCTTGGGGCGGCATGGAAGAGCACCAGTCAGCCAGTGACTCAGCCCCTGTAATATCAGCCCTGTAAAAGGGTTAGAGGCAGAGAATCCCAGTGGAGAGAGGGAACTGTCTCTTAGATCTACACTAAATCAAATAGTTACTTATAACTAGTGGCAGTTGGAAACACAACACCTCAATACTTCCCTCCAACCTCTGGTTATAAGTTTACAGTATTAGAGTATTTTTTTTTAATATCCACCTGTCATTCGGCTCCCTGTTGTTTTTGATGACTATTAAAAGGAAGCGTAATCTACAGTAGATTGCAGTAATGCCACCACACATGAATAAATATAATCCTTGAGCTTGACTTCAAACATTCCATTTGTACTGTTTTGAGTCAATATAAACTGTGAGTCTTGTACGGTTAAGTAAGCAGCATAAAGAGTGTTCTCTATACGCACAGTAAAAGCGCACATCACACGGTGTTGCATAATCGTTGTTGGTATGGACAGGTAAAACATCTAGTCGAGGTATACCACAAAGAACTGAATTCTTCCCATTCTTCCTATAAAGGTCACCGTTCAAAAATAATTAGTTTGCCTTTCCCAGGGTCTTTGAAATGGCTAGACCAATCAGTGATGGAGGTTGGGTCTCAATAGCCTATAGATTAGCCAACAACTTAAACATTGGTTTTATTATTGAGTGAGGTTGTAAAGCCTGGGGTGTTGGAGTGGCGACATGCAGCTGTCCAGAGAGAAGAGGAGAGAGAGAGGAAGTAAGGGGAGAGAGAGGAGAGAGAGAGGAGGAAGAGGGAGGAAGAGGGGAGATAGGAGAGGAGAAGAGTAGAGAAGGGAGAGGAGAGAAGTGGAGAGAAAGGAGGAAGGAGAGGAGAGGAAGGAAGAGGAGGGGAGAAGAGAGGAGAGGAGGAGAGGAGGAAGAGGAAAGGAGAGTGAGGAGAGGAGAGGGGGAGGAAAGGAGGGAAGAGGAGAGAAGGAAAGGGAGAGGAGGAAGAGGAGAGGAGGAGGGGAGTGGAGGGGAGTGAGAGGAGGAGGATGAGAGAGGGGAGGCTCCTGATTGCAGACCCAGTGTGAGAGGAGGAGCCCCATGGAGAGAGGGACATAAAGTGACCTTGAGGAGATAACTAGCTACTCAGGTCTACAGGAGAGAAGGTAATACTGTCCCTAGTCCCCTTTGCCCTTACAACACAGGTGTATTTTGGTAACCTGAGGATGGTTTTATACCAGTTACTTTAGGTTGCTTTAATACCCGTGTCGATATACTGTACGCTTTTCATTAAGATGAGTGTAAGAACATGTTACTGCGTTATAATTATTCTTTATTATTATCTTTATTCTAATAAAGGTATATTTTATTTAAATCATTGGGCTTCATAAWGGGTTGCTTATTTTGTCTGTAACATGTGCTTTACCAATACATATGTATTAAAGCCCTTTAACCAGAATCAGAACTAGTCTACATGATGCATTCATTCCCATTCCCATTCTAAGGGACATACATTTCAGTTTTAATGCAGATAATGCTCTGGAAGTTAATTATCACCTGCAGAATTAGCACTCTACAGTTCTCTTTGATGGTTAGTAATTCTGTTCTGCTTTTAGTTAAATGTCTTGCCACATTCAGTACAGAAGGAAAGGGTAACTATCATGTCGGCTTACATCTCTAAGAGAGGTCAAAACAAACACATCTTGATCGCATTCCAAATGGCACCCTATTTCCTATATAGTGCACTACTTTTGACCAGAGCCATATGGCAGTATATAGGGAACAGGGTTCCATTTGGGACACACCCACTGTGGTCAGTCATGAATGTAAGTAAGTACAGCATCACATAGACTGCTTAGGAAACCATTTACTCTTTAGACGCCTGAAGTAGGTGCCTCCCTATGGCAACCGCCGTATTGATCATCAAYATCTTCCTCAAAGGAAATACCACTCAGAACTATCTTTGGTGCTTTTTTTTATTAGTCCACTGTTAATACAGTGAAGAAATGTTTTGCATGTCAGCAATGAACTTTTCAAGCTTTCAAAATACAGAAAACACATCATACAGTATCACTTTCTGTATTTTGATTGCTGACATGCAAAACATTTTGGGACTGCATCAAACGTGAAAAAAGCACCAAAAGATAGTTTTGGGTGGATTTTTTCTCTAACAATCTCTATAAACAGTGTACATCTCATCTTAATTAGATATTGAAGTTTGTTTAATTAAAACATGATCTCAGATGATATAATCATTGGAATGGTTCTTTCTGTCACGCCCTGATCTGTTTCACCTGTTCCTGTGATTGTCTCCACCCCCTCCAGGTGTCACTTATTTCCCCCAGTGTATTTATCCCTGTGTTTCCTGTCTCTCTGTGCCAGTTCGTCTTCTATGTTTAGTCAAGTAAACCAGCGTGTTTTCCCCGTACTCCTTTTGCTATTCTTCTTTTTCTAGTCCTCCTGGACTCTGATCTGGTTTTGACCTTTTGCCTGTCCACGACCATTCTCTTGCCTACCCCTTTGGATTATTAAATATTGTAAGACTCCAACCATCTGCCTCCTGTGTCTGCATCTGGGTCTCGCCTTGTGCCTTGATTGTACGAACTGGCCATGACAGACCAGCAGACTTGGACCAGCTCCGCCACGCTGTCTCCCTGCAGGGAGCCACCATTAGGAGAGATCAGGAGTTGGTACAGGGTYGTTTGGAAGGGCTCAGGTCCTTGACGGAACGCCACGGCCATGGGTTAAAGGCTATTATGGAGCAAATCAGGGAGTTAGCTCAGAGGCTGCCTGCCACCTCTGAAAGACCCGAATGACCCAGTAATTATTCTCCTATCTGTGGTGAGTTTGTACAGCCTATCCCGGCTCCCAAAGAACCCCGCTTACCACCTCCGGAGCGATATTTGGGGAATCCTGGTAYGTGCCTGGGTTTTCTTTCCAAGCGCTCGCTTATTTCTGAGCTACAGCCATCTTCRTTTCCTTCAGACAGATCGAATATAGTGTATATTATTACGCTAATGTCGGGAAGGGCGCTCTCCTGGGCTACGGCAGTTTGGGAACAACAATCTGTCATCTGGAGGAATTCATGGCAGAAGTGAGAAAGGTATTTGAGTCTGCGGTTTCCGGSAGAAAGGCGGCCAGTAAACTGCTYGACTTACGTCAACTCCCGTAGTGTGGCAGACTACGCGGTTGATTTTCGCATATTGGCTGCCGAGAGTSCCTGGAATCCGGAGTCTCTTTTCRATATTTTTCTGCACGGATTATCTGAGGAGTTAAAGGATGAGCTAGCTGCTCGGGAATTGCCGATGGATCTCGACTCCTTAATCACCCTTACCATTAAAATTGCTGGATGCCTAAGGGAAAGCAAGAGTGCGAGGAGGTCTGGTCTCAGGCACACTAGTGCACCCAGCCTCTCTCTGTTGCCAGGATGCTAGGGCACTGATGGCCGCCTCTATAGGGCAACGTCACCCCATAGTACTGCCCGTTCAGGTTTCTGGTAGCCACAGTGAGCCAATACAGTTCCTCTCATTACATCTCCCCATGTTCCGGTTGTTTTGGGATTTTCCTGGCTACAAAAGCACAATCCGATGATTGATTGGACYACAACCTCCATCCTGGGTTGGAGCCCATTTTGCCTTTCCCACTGCCTTCAAGCAGCACAGCCTTCCTCAAGTCGTCTTCCTCAGGATGTTAGCATGACTGGATGTCTCTACTATCCCCGAAGAATACCATGCCCTCCTGGAAGTGTTCAGTAAGGCACGTGCTACCACCTGGTWTGGATAYGCGAGRGGGATGAGTGAAGCCTTCAACACAGCCAGTGGACATGAGTACCAGGTCATGCCATTTGGACTCACCAACGCCCTGCTGTTTTCCAGGTTTTGGTCAATGATGTGCTTCGGGACATGCTAAACCGGTTTGTGTTCGTGTACCTTGACGACGTCCTGTTTTTTTCCCGATCTGCACAAGAACATGTTCTTCATGTCAGACAGGTCCTTCAGTGCCTCCTGGAGAGCCAACTGTTCGTGAAAGCCGAGATGTGAGTTCCACCGCTCTACAATCACCTTTCTGGGATATGTCATTGCTGAGGGCAATGTTCARATGGATCCTGGAAAGRTGAAAGCATCWCTTCAGTAGGTCCTATGATTGAGTAGTCTGGTTCAGGAGTGTGAAGGTGAACGGAAAGGCACTGGCGCAATGAACTGCCTTTGCTGTCTCTGCCTGACCGGTTTCCCTCTCTCCACTGGGATGCTCTGCCTCTAACCATATTACAGGGGCTGAGTCACTGGCTTACTGGTGCTCTTCCATGCCGTCCCTAGGAGGGGTGCGTCACTTGAGTGGGTTGTGTCCCTGACGTGATCTTCCTGTCTGGGTTGGCGCCCCCCCCTTGGGTTGTGCCGTGGCGGAGATCTTTGTGGGCTATACTCGGCCTTGTCTCAGGATGGTAAGTTGGTGGTTGAAGATATCCCCCTAGTGGGGGCTGTGCTTTAGCAGAGTGGGTGGGGTTATAACCTGCCTGTTTGGCTCTGTCCGGGGGTATCGCCGGATGGGGCCACAGTGTCTCCGGATCCCTCCTGTCTCGGCCTCCAGTATTTATGCTGCAGTAGTTTATGTGTTGCACCCTCAACAACCACTGTGATTATTATTATTTGACCCTGCTGGTCATCTATGAACATTTGAACATCTTGGCCATGTTCTGTTATAATCTCCACCCGGMACAGCCAGAAGAGGACAGGCCACCCCTCATAGCCTGGTTCCTCTCTAGGTTTCTTCCTAGGTGCCGGCCTTTCTAGGGAGTTTTTCCTAGCCACCGTGCTTCTACACCTGCAATGCTTGCTGTTTGGGGTTTTAGGCTGGGTTTCTGTACAGCACTTTGTGACATCAGCYAATGTAAGAAGGGCTTTATAAATATATTTGAGTGGGGGCCATCCTGCCCCAGTGATCTGCCCAGGACCAGAAGCTTCATCCCTGTGCCATCGTCTCAATCCTGCTGAAAGGACCTACGATGTTGGCAACCGAGAACTCCTGCCATTGAAAATGGCGTTGGAGGAGTGGAGGCACTGGCTGGAAGGAGCAGAACAGCCATTCCTGGTCTGGACCGACCATAAAAACCTGGAATATCTCCATAAAGCCAAGCACAGCAACTACAGTTAGGCCTGGTGGGCCCTCCTGTTCACCAGATTTAACATCACCATCTCCTACCGCCCAGGGCCAAAGAATGTTAAGTCTGACGCCCTCTCCCGCCTATACAGTTCTTCTGCCACACACTCGACCTCTGAAACCATTCTCCCTACCTCATGCCTTGCTGCCGCTGTGTATTGGGGTATYGAGAACCTGGTCCGCGAGGCACAMCGGTCCCAGCCTGGACCTGAAGGGGGCCCGGCTAACTGACTGTTTGTCCCTAATCCAGTCCGGTCCTGGAATGGGCTCATTCCTCCAGGCTGATCTGTCATCCAGGGTCCTGTCGTACAGTAGCCTTCTTCCGACAACGTTTCTGGTGGCCCACAATGGTTCCTGACGTCTCTGCCTTCGTCGCTGCATGCACAGTGTGTGCTCAGAACAAGACTCCATGTCAAGCTCCTTCTGGCCTCCTTCAGTCACTACCGGTCCATCATCGTCCCTGGTCTCATACATCTCTGGACTTTGTCACTGGGCTCCCTCCGTCTGATGGCAACACTGTCATTCTAATGGTAGTCGACCGGTTCTCCAAAGCCGCCTATTTCATCCCCCTCCCCAAATTACCTTCTGCCAAGGAGACGGCCCAGCTTATGGTGCAGCATGTCTTCCGGATCCATGGACTCCCGGTAGACATGGTCTCCAATYAGGGTTCTCGTCTCACTTCTGGAAGGCATTCTGCACCCWTATTGGGTCGTCAGCCTTCCTGTCTTTCGGATTCCATCCCCAATCTAACAGTCAGTCGGAGCAAACCAACCAAGACCTGGAGACCACCTTAAGGTGCCTGGTCTCAACCAACCCCACTACCTGGAGCCGTCAACTAGTCTGGGTGGAATATGCCCGGAACACCCTTCACAGTTCTGCCACGGGACTCTCCCCTTTCAAGTGCTCCATGGGGTATCAGCCTCCACTCATCCTGGAACAAGAGCAGGAGGTCAGCGTACCCTCAGCCCAGAYGTTTGTCCGCCGCTGTTGACGGTACCTGGAGAAGAACCAGGGCGGCCCCAGAGGTTATGGCTTTCCACTCGGGATCTGCCYCTTCGGGTAGAGTCCCRCAAGCTGTTTCCCCGGTTCATTTGTCCTTTTCCCATCTCCAGAGTCCTGAGTTCCACTGCTGTCCATCTTGTGTTACCCCGTACCCTCCGTATTCACCCTACCTTCCATGTGTCTAGGATTAAGCCCRTATCTCACTGTTCTTTGTTTTCTGTTTCCAGGCCCGTCCCTCCCCCCGGGGTTATCGGTGGCCATGCAGCGTATACGGTGAGATGCCTCCTGAAGGTTCGGCCACAGGGCAGGGGTTTCCAGTACCTGGTTGACTGGGAGGGTTATGGCCCGGAGGAGATGTGCTAGGTCTGTACTAAAGACATCTTGGACCCGGCCCTCCTTGCCGATTTCCACCGCCGACACCCTGGTCAGCCAGGTATGCGCCCAGTTGGATGCCAGGTGGTGTCCCTGGGGGGAGGGGGGTASTGTCATGCCCTGATCTGTTTCACCTGTTCCTGTGATTTTTCTCCTCCCCCTCCAGGTCTGTCACTTATTTTCCCCAGTGTATTTATCCCTGTCTTTCCTGTCTCTCTGTGCCAGTTCGTCTYGTATGTTTCCAAGTCAACCAGCGTTTTCCCCGTTCTCCTGCTTTTTGCATTCTCCTTTTTCTAGTCCTCCCGGTTTTGAYCCTTGCTTGTTTCTGGACTCTGTATCTCCTGGACTCTGATCTGGTTTTGACCTTTTGCCTGTCCACGACCATTCTCTTGCCTACCCCTTTGGAYTATTAAAYATTGTAAGACTCCAACCATCTGCCTCCTGTGTCTGCATCTGGGTCTCGCCTTGTGCCTTGATACTTTCTACTGATTTTKCTCCTATTTTCTATGTTTTATCATTCAAGATAGCTTCAAACTCTAACAGAGATTAAATTGTAGGTTATATTGGGTGGTATTCTTTAAATCAGTCAATAAACACAGAAACCAAAGTTTGGACTCATAAGGACTGTTACTCAGTCCTTTAATCGCTTATGGGGAGCAGTGATGCTYCCCATCCAACCTGACAGAGCTTGAGGGGATCTGCAGAAAAGAATGGGAGAAACTCCCCAAATACAGGTGTGCCAAGCATGTAGCGTCATACCCAAGAAGACTYGAGGCTGTAATCACTGCCAAAGGTGCTTCAACAAAATACTGAGTAAAGGGTCTGAATACTTTCTGAATGCACTGTATACAGACGGCAGCACAGTCCCTTTCATCATCAATGGCCCTGTTGATTCTAGGGCCTGGACGATACCGGGATCAATTTCTTCCTGTTCTTTTTCTTATTCTCCTCTCGTTGTCTTTGTGTCAGTATACAGAAATGACTCAGTTGAACTCCTACACTTGCTGATATGCTAGCTATGTTAAGTTTCTCTTTAAATGCAGAATCAGCCCCCTACAGTACAAGTACTGCCCACATGAGTTCCATGCTCTTAGGCRAGCCTGCACCACTACGCTCAACCCTTTCATCCTTCTTTCAGAGTGGCGACGCTGAAATACATGCCCTGATTGTGTTTTAAAGTGATTCTTTAGTTCATAATGTTGTTGACTCATCTCAAACTCGTATTTGTGGCCAAAGCATACATTGGAGAAAAACACTTAACCCTACCTCTAACTTGTATCTCAGACTGTTTCAGAAATGCTTGATATTTCTTCACAGAATGATGCCATCCTTCCTCGTTGGTTCAATTGGCCAACCAGTGTCTATTCACATTAATATTTTGAATGACCGGTAGATGTACACACCATTCGGTTGTTGGGGTACGCCCACATGATTCCAACACATRCAAGCTGCTTTGTAACATGCTTCATTAAAAAATTAGAAGGGAAAATWATTTCACTCATATTGTAATTAAATCATATTTCCTGGACAGTTACTTTAATTAACCTTTTACTGCAGCAGGCTAAATGAGGGTCACAAAGTGTTTTTTGCAAGTCTTAAACAAATCTAATTTGAAACCAAAGTATACACTTCACACACACATGGTTATGGTATCAAGGCACAAGGCAAGACCCAAATGCAGACAGGAGGCAGATGGTTGSAGTCTTACAATGTTTATKTATCCAAAGGGGTAGGCAATAGAATGGTCATGGACAGGCAAAAAATTCAAAACCAGATCCGAGTCCAGGAGGTACAAAGTGGCAGATGGGCTCGTGGTCAAGACAGGCAGGTGGGTTACAAAGTCCAGAAACAGRCAAGGGTCAAAACCGGGAGGACTAGAAAAAGGAGAATGCAAAAAGCAGGAGAACGGGGAAAATGCTGGTTGACTTGGAAACATACGAGACGAACTGGCACAGAGAGACAAGAAACACAGGGATAAATACACTGGGGAAAATAAGCAACACCTGGAGGGGGYGGAGAGAATAACAGGAACAGGTGAAACAGATCAGGGCGTGACATATGGTCTTTAAAAAAGAAGACACCTGTACCATATCAGATATAGAGTTGAAATGTATTCAATTTAGTGTTTGTATCCCCCCMAAAAATGTTTGGATTTTCTGCAGGTTTTTAAAATAATGTTGATTAATTATGAAAAAAATGAATAACATTCCACCCATGAGGCCACTAGGTCATTTGACTGCAGGAAATGGCTACTGCAGTTATTAATGCTGATACAACCCTGAAAATAAGTGTATTTTGTAAATAAGTACGCTGAGGAAATGAGGAACTAGCCTCTTCTGTCCTGGGTAAGACTAAGCCKCCCTTTGTGGTACCAGCCAGATGCATGAATGGCCGTTTCCTAGTCCACCGTGCTCTCTCTTCCACAGTGCTCTCTCCCTGGCCAGCTCTGCTCTTATAAACAAAAGGAATAAAATATGATCTACCCTCAGGTTATCTGCAGACTCTAGCCTGCATCTCACCTGTTTACAGAGCCCATGCATTCACTTTGGCAAATTGCATTTCCTCATCAAATATTTGCTTTATTAATGTTGTCCGGTGGGGTAATTAATCTCCTCAACAAAGGTACCATCTGGCTGACCCAAAAATGCAATTATACTTCCCATTCAGTGATTAAGATGAATTTCTCAGAGAGGGTGCAGAAAATGGCAAAAGGTGTAAAACAGAGCAAATAGGGATGAGCCAGCCTCTCCTGTCCCCTCCCCTCCTCTCCCTTCCTCTCCTCTCCTCTCCTCTCCTCTCCCCGCCCCTCCTCTCCTCTCCTCTCCCCGCCCCTCCTCTCCTCTCCACTCCCCTCCCCTACCCTCAACCACCTCTCCTCTCATCTCCTTCCCTCCTCCTCTTCACACTCTCCTCTCCTCCAACACCCCCTACACACCTACGCAGTGCAGTTAATGCACAGAGACAACCTCTGTAATGAAAATTAATGTAGCCCCTCGGAATCTTATAGATTTCCTTTATGAGGTCCATTTGTTGGGGGCGTGATGTCCACACGAGCTCTGCATATTTCTTCTCCCTCCCTCGCCTCAAGCCTGACCCATTGAAAACAGTGAAAACATTGAACATTGAAAATAGTGGCACCACAGGCTAAACAAGGCTAATATCTTGGAACGGCCCTGTCCTATGTCGTCAGAGGCGATATGTCTCTCAGAGGTTGCGTCCTAAATGGCACCYTCTTCCCTAAGTAGTGCACTACTTTTTACCAGAGCCCTCATAGGGCTTTGGTCAAAAGCAGTGCACTATACAGAAAATAGGGTTCCATTTGGGATGTAGCCTCTCTCTTGTCCTCCACTTTAGTCTGTTCCTAAACAGCTGAAGAAGATCTACTCAGGCTTGACTGTGTTTCCAGTTTATCAGCTCTTTATCTAAATAATACAGGCTCATTTTGGTATAGTGAAAGTAAAGACAAATAGACTAAAGACAAATAATAATTACCTCAGAAATGTATTGATAAAAGGCCTTGAGGTGTTGAGTGGGTACAAACTGCAGGACATTGGACACGTGACAAAGACCTGACATGATGTAACGCCATTAAATAACTATATGTTAAAAGCCCAGCATGATTATAATGATTATAATTCAAAAACAGATCCTAAAGCAAATTGATTGCAATAACTGAACCATAGCTTTCAATAATTAATTAATCAGCCTGTATGGTCCTGATGAAATCCCTGATTGTGAGCGCCAGTAGTTGGAAGGTATGTGATTAACAGATCTCATAGTCACTGCAGCCCTGCCAGGGGAAACATCTATGCAGTTACTACATGCACAAGTAGCCTTCTGGTGTCTGAACTAAGCAGAACAGCTCATAGGATCTCTCCAGAAGACTCCTCAATAATTGAGCTCTAACAAATCATTCATAAGGCAATTGGATTCCCAGTTGCCTCGCAAAATGTACCACCATTCAACATAACGTCGAATCCATTTGCTATTTTTATCATTCCTCTTCGCTCTCCCTTGGCGGGTCCAGATAGTGACTAGCAGCAGCACTACACCACCGTAACCTGGGTTTGAACCTGCTGGGAGGAGGCCTGTTCTGCTCAGCTTCTGTTCAGAGAAGAGAAGAGATGCAGGCAGTGGAGATGCATTGTTCAGACAGAGGGAGCCGGGTGCGTCACACACACACACACACACACACACACTCCAAGTCATCCAGCTGTGACGGTAATGGGAGCAGACAGATGTCTCAGACAGCTGCTGCTAATGGTTCACCCATACTGGGAGGAGGCTGACCTGGGCATTGGTTCTCTCTCTCTCTCATTCGCTCACCCTCTCTCTCGTTTGCTCTCTCTCTCTCAATTCAATTCTGGAAGACCCACGCACGACCCCATCATTCAATCTCTTTACTGAGGGAAGGACGGTGTGTCTGGCAAGATTTCGCAAGATACTATGGCCCATCCATCCTCCCCTCAATTACCGGTGCAAGTTCCGTCCTGTCCCCTGGCAGAAATATGTCATCCTCCAAACGCATATCATTTTTCCACCTCCATGCTTCACGGTTGGGATGTTGTTCTTGGGTTTGTTATATCAATACCTTCTTCTTCTCCAAGATCACCGGTATGAGTGGCAAAGTTTAGACCCTACAAAGCTCTGTTTTTGTCTCATCAGTAAACAACATGAACCTTCTCCCATTCCTCCTCTGGACAATCCAGATGGTCATTGGAAACTTCAGAAGCGGGCCTGGACATGCGCTGGCTTGAGCAGGGGGACCTCTGGCGTGCCGTTCTTGCAGGATTTTAATCCATGACGGCCGTAGTCTGTTACTAATGGTTTTCTTTGAAGACTTGGTCCAGCTCTCTTTCAGGTCATTGACCTAGGTCCTGCCGGTGTAGTTCTGGCTGCATCCCTCACCTTCCTCATGATCATTGATGCCGCCACGAGGTGAGATCTTGCATTGAGCCCCAGAACGAAGGTGAGTTGACCGTCATCTTGAAACTTCTTCGATTTTCTAATAATTGCGCCCAAACAGTTGTTGCTTTCTCACCAACGCTTGCCTATTTGTCTGTAGCCCATACCTAGCCTTGTGCAAGGTCTACAATTTTTAGTCCCTGATGTTCCTTACACAGCATTCTGTCTTGGCGCATTGTGGCAGAGCGTGGGGAGTCTGTTTGATTGAGCGTGTGCGACAGGTGTTCTTTTATTAGCAGCGTAACGAGTTCAAAACAGGTGCAGTTAATAGCAGTAATGAAGTTACGGAAGATACAGGATGGCGCTTACTTTTGTTTTTGATTTTTGTTTTTTTAAGAAAAAACTCAACAGGTCTGTGAGAGCCGGAATTCTTACTGGTTGGTAGGTGATCAAATACTTATGTCATCAATAAAATGCAAATGAATTACTTAAAAATCATACAATGTGATTTTCTGGATTTTTTTTAGATTCCGTCTCTCACAGTTGAAGTGTACCTATGATAAAAATTACAGACCTCTACATGCTTTGTAAGTAGGAAACCTGCAAAATCGGCAGTGTATCAAATACTTGTTTCTCCCCACTGTATGTTGAAGAGGGTGGGGCTTAAGCTGAATTCCAGTCTCACCCACGGCCCTGTGGGAAGAAATGTATGTTTTTTGCCTATTTAACATCACACTTGTTTGTTTGTGTACATGGATTTTAAATGTCA
>NC_036863.1:6779748-6783693 GCF_002910315.2 Salvelinus sp. IW2-2015 | reverse complement strand
TCAATTCAATTCAAGGGCTTTATTGGCATAGGAAACACATGTTAACATTGCCGAAGCAAGTGAAAGTAGATAATATACAAAAGTGAAATAAACAATACAAATGAACAGTAAACATTACACTCACAGAAGTTCCAAAAGAATAAAGACATTACAGATGTCGTATTATGTTATATATACATAGGCCAAAAGTTTTGAGAATGACATAAATATTAATTTTCATAAAGTCTGCTGCCTCAGTTTTATGATGGCAATTTGCATATACTCCAGAATGTTATGAAGAGTGATCAGATGAAGTGCAATTAATTGCAAAGTCCCTCTTTGCCATGCAAATGAACTGAATCCCCCAAAAACATTTCCATGCATTTCAGCCCTGCACAAAAGGACCAGCTGACATCATGTCAGTGATTCTCTCATTAACACAGGTGTGAGTGTTGACGAGGACAAGGCTGGAGATCACTCTGTCATGCTGATTGAGCTCGAATAACAGACTGGAAGCTTCAAAAGGAGGGTGGTGCTTGGAATCATTGTTCTTCCTCTGTCAACCAGGTTACCTGCAAGGAAACACGTGCCGTCATCATTGCTTTGCACAAAAAGGGCTTCACAGGCAAGGATATTGCTGCCAGTAAGATTCACCTAAATCAACCATTTATTGGATCATCAAGAACTTCATGGAGACGGTTTCAATTGTTGTGAAGAAGGCTCAGGGAGCCCAAGAAAGTCCAGCAAACGCAGGACCGTCTCCTAAAGTTGATTCAGGTGCGGGATCGGGCACCACCAGTACAGAGCTTGCTCAGGAATGGCAGCAGGCAGGTGTGAGTGCATCTGCACACACAGTGAGGCGAAAATTTTGGAGGATGGCCTGGTGTCAAGAAGGGCAGCAAAGAAGCCACTTCTATCCAGGAAAAACATCAGGGACAAACTGATATTCTGCAAAAGGTACAGGGATTGGACTGCTGAGGACTGGGGTAAAGTCATTTTCTCTGATGAATCCCCTTTCCGATTATTTGGGGCATCTGAAAAAAGCTGTCCGGAGAAGACAAGGTGAGCGCTACCATCAGTCTGTGTCATGCCAACAGTAAAGCATCCTGAGACCATTCATGTGTGGGGTTCTCAGCCAAGGGAGTGGGCTTACTCACAATTTTGCCTAAGAACACAGCCATGAATAAAGAATGGTACTAACACATCCTCCGAGAGCAACTTCTCCCAATCATCCAGGAACAGTTTTGGTGACAAACAATGCCTTTTCCAGCATGATGGAGCACCTGCCATAAGGCAAAAGTAATAACTAAGTGGCTCAGGAAACAAAAAACATTGATATTTTGGTCCATGGCCAGGAAACTTCCCAGACCTTAATCCCATTGAGAACTTGTGGTCAATCCTCAAGAGGCGGGTGGACAAAAAAAAAACCACAGATTCTGACAAACTCCAAGCATTGATTATGCAAGAATGGCTGCCATCAGTCAGGAGGTGGCCCAGAAAGTAATTGACAGCATGCCAGGGTGGATTGCAGAGGTCTTGAAAAAGAAGGGTCAACACTGCAAATATTGACTCTTTGCATCAATTTCATGTAATTGTCAATAAAAGCCTTTGACACTTGTGAAATGCTTGTAATTATACTTCAGTATTCCATAGTAACATCTGACAAAAATATCTAAAGACACTGAAGCAAGCAAACTTTGTGAAAATTAATATTTGTGTCATTCTCAAAACTTTTGGCCACGACTGTACAGTGTTGTAACGATGTGCAAATGGTTAAGTACAAAAGGGAAAATAAAAAACATAAATATGGGTTGTATTTACAATGGTTTGTTCTTCACTGCTTGCCCTTTTCTTGTGGCAACAGGTCACAACATCTTGCTGCTGTGATGGCACACTGTGGATTTCACTCAGTAGATATGGTAGTTTATCAAAATCGTGTTTGTTTCAAATTCTTTGTGGATCTGTGTAATCTGGAGGAAACATGTGTCTCTAATATGGTCATACATTTGGCAGGAGGTCAGGAAGTGCAGCTCAGTTTCCAACTCATTTTGTGGGCAGCGTGCACATAGCCTGTCTTCTCTTGAGAGCCAGGTCTGCCTACAGTGGCCTTTCTCAATAGCAAGGTTATGCTCACTGAGTCTGTACATAGTCAAAACTTTCCTTACCAGTCACAGTGGTCAGGTATTCTGCCACTGTGTACTCTCTGTTTAGGACAAATAGCATTCTAGTTTGCTCTGTTTTTTTGTTAATTCTTTCCAATGTGTGAAGAATTATCTTTTTGTTTTCTGTCATTGTTGGTTGGGTCTAATTGTGTTGCTGTCCTGGGGCTCTGTGGGGTCTGTTTTTGTTGTGAACAGAGCTCAAGGACCAGCTTGCTTAGGGGACTCTTCTCCCAGGTTCATCTCTCTGTAGTGATGGCTTTGTTATGGAAGGTTTGGGAACCGCTTTCTTTTATGCGCGTTGTGGATTAACTTCTCTTTTTCTGGATTTGAAAATGTTAGCGGGTATCAGCCTAATTCTGTTCTGCATGCATTATTTTGGTGTTTTTACCTTGTACACTGAGGATATTTTTATGTTTTTCACCCAACACCACTTTCCATCAATTTGTATAGCAGACCCTCATGCCAAATTGAGTCRAAGTCTTTTTTGAAATCAACAAAGCATGAGAAGACTTTGCCTTTGTTTTTTTTGTTTTTTTTGTCAATTAGGGTGTGCAGGGTGAATACGTGGTCTGTTGTACAATCATTTGGTAAAAAGCCAATTTGACATTTGCTCAGTACATTGTTTTCACAGAGGAAATGTACGAGTCTGCTGTTAATGATAATGCAGAGGATTTCCCCAAGGTTGCTGTTGACGCCWATTGGGGTCAAATTTGTCTCCACTTTTGTGGATTGGGGTGATCAGTCCTTGGTTCCAAATAAGATTTGTATTTGATCATGTATATGTTTTTGCTGTTTGTTCTTTGTTATAGAGCCAAAAAGATTGGAGAAGTGGTTTACCCATACATCTCCATTTTGGATAGATAATTCTTCGTGTTGTTTTTTTTTKTGTGTTTACCAATTTTCCCAGAAGTGGTTAGAGTCTACGGATACTTCAATTACATTGAGATGATTTCTGACGTGCTGTTCCTTCTTTTTCCATAGTGTATTTCTGTATTGTTTTAGTGATTCACCATAGTGAAGGCGTAGACTCAGGTTTTCTGGGTCTCTGTGTTTTTGGTTGGACAGGTTTCTCAATTTCTTTCTTAGGTTTTTGCATTCTTCGTCAAACCATTTGTCATTGTTGTTAATTTTCTTCGGTTTTCTGCTTGACATTTTTAGATTTGATAGGGAAGCTGAGAGATCAAATATACTGTTAAGATTTTCTACTGCCAGGTTTACACCTTCACTATTACAGTGGTATGTTTTGTCCAGGAAGTTATCTTAAAGGGATTGAATTTGTTGTTGCCTAATTGTTTTTTGGTAGGTTTCCACACTACATTCATTCCATCTATAGCATTTCTTAATATTACTCAGTTCCTTTGGCTTTGATGCCTCATGATTGACTATTTCTCTGTTCAAGTAGACTGKGATTTTGCTGTGATCTGATAGGGGTGTCAGTGAGCTGACTGTGAATGCTCTGAGAGACTCTGGGTTGAGGTCAGTGATAAAGTAGTCTACAGTACTACTGCCGCCAAGAGATGAGCTATAGGTGTACCTACGATAGGAGTCCCCTCGAAGCCTACCATCTCTCTCTCTCTTGCTCTCTCTCTCTCCCTCCCCTCTCTCTCCACTCCATCTCTCCCTCACCTCTCTCCCTCTCGTCTCTCTTCCCTCTTCTCTCTCTCCCTCTCTCTCTCTCTCTATCCCACTCCCTCCTCTCAAACCTCCCCTGACTGACCCACATCAGCTGGGTAAAAGAGGGGGCGGAGAGAAGAGAGAGACATGCTGCTTTTAAAGTGGAGTCAGGAGGAAGATGGTCGTAACT
>NC_036863.1:6773277-6774219 GCF_002910315.2 Salvelinus sp. IW2-2015 | reverse complement strand
AGGAGCTGGTTTAACTGTGTCAGGAGAGGCTGGTTTTAACTGTGGTCAGGAGGAGGCTGGGTGAGGCTGGTTTTAACTGCTGTTAGGCCAATGTGTCGCAATGTCAGCTCAGCCATACTTTATCGGATGATGCACACATCTTCAAAGACATGGAGATCATTTAGAGAAATAGACCTGGTAGCTAAAATTATAATATTGGATTGTTGGAGGTACAGTCATTTCTAGAAAGTGCAATTGCGGAGGTGATGTATACACATACAGTAGACCCTTAGACAATGTATACGTTACGCTCAAACTTTTTATGAAATTAATTGATTATAATTCAAAGTAAATAAAGATATATGACGTCAGCTTGATGTTGAATGGTGGATAACAAAATACTGTAGGTTATCAAGTCCACCCTTGACCAAGACAGACAATGACAGTCGTCATGACAACTGTGGAGTCTCAATGAATAAACATAGGGGTACTAACTTCATGTGATTCTCCTTGTGTGCTTCATTTCAGTATTGTTTTCAACCAATACAAAGTGTCTCATAAATAAAAGCACCATAATCATCACACTTTCTCTTCTCCATATTCATTCCTGAGTAATCATCAACACTTCCTTCTCCATATAATTCCTGAGTAATCATCACACTTCTCTTCTCCATATCATTCCTGAGTAATCATCACACTTCTCTTCTCCATATCATTCCTGAGGATCATCAGACTTCTCTTCTCCATATCATTCCTGAGTAATCATCACACTTCTCTTCTCCATATCATTCCTGAGTAATCATCAACACTTCTCTTCTCCATACATTCTTGAGTAATCATCAGACTTCCCTTCTCCATATTCATTCCTGAGTAATCATCACGACTTCTCTTCTCCATATCATTCCTGAGTAATCATCACACTTCTCTTCTCCATATCATTCCTGAGTAATCATCACACTTCTC
>NC_036863.1:6734834-6773177 GCF_002910315.2 Salvelinus sp. IW2-2015 | reverse complement strand
CCGCTCCTGTCCTTGTCGGATTCTTGTTTGATGTTTGCTGTTCCTGTGTCCTTGTTCCGCCCTGTCGTGTTCTCTGCCTTCTTCAGATGCTGCGTGTGAGCAGGTGTCTATGTCAGCTACGGCCTGTGCCTTCCTGAAGCGACCTGCAGTCTGTGGTCGCGTCTCCAGTCGTTCCTCTCTATTGACGAGAGGATTTCAGTTTCCTGTTTTGGATTACCATTGATTATATCCAGGAGAATCATTATTTGTTTAATACTGGAATAAAGACTCTGTTACTATTACGTCGCTTTTGGGTCCTCATTCTTCAGCATAACACTAGCTTTTCCTGCATGGGACTCCAAGAGCTAAGTAGCATTTTTTAACGAGAGACACCAGCGGAGCACACGTGCTTGAGGCTATAAGAGACAGAGCCTATAGGTTAGAAGCTTATTATGCATAACTTATCATTGACTAGCAAAATATACGGATAAAACTGCATTGAATTTATTACCTGAAAGAGGTAGGCTAAGACATCTATACATTGGGCTATATATTAACCTAGAACAGGATTATTTATTTTGGATGCAATTTGAATGGAGTTGATGGAGAGAGAAAGACTGCGAGAGAGTGCTCGTGCGTGCACTGATTTTAAAGCAACGCTATTCGAGTGATAGGCTGTTTTAAAACTCTGAAGTTATAATAATTTTTTACTAAAATCTTTACAATAAAAAAATAAGGTGAACCCCAAAAGGCAGATGGAGATGGGTAAATTAGACATCCATTCGGTCTTTATATTACTGTAGCATAGACTTTGCTGCAGCAAATGAAGCCCTACCTGTCACAAGAAAAAAAGTTACCATGATGAGATGATCTACTGTATATGCATTGTGAACTGTGCTCCATACTGAGATGGGCTGTCTGTCCCCACCCTGAGCTTGATGATTCATCATGTAGAGGCTGTAGAGAAGCCAGATTTAGACATTGCATATAATTTAACAGTTCCATTTCACGCCGTATCCTTCATATAAATAATTTATTATAATTTACCGGTTTCTCACAGTTATCTATCCCTGGAAAAGGGAGTGGTTTTGGGGGGTAAATACCAGTAAATCTCAGTAACTGGTTTCAACCCTGGGACCCTAGGACTGAGGATACACCCCTGGGGGGCACCAGTGTTAAGAGAGTGTGGAGGAGGTGTTGATGCCAATCCTGAACAGAGTTCTCACATAGGGGTTCCTCTTGTACAGATGTGAATAGCAATGGAAATGGCATCTTCCATAGATTTGTTGGAGCGGTAGGCAAATTGGAGTGGGTCCAGTGTGCCTGGCATGATGGCCTTGATGTGGGCCATGTCCAGCTTCTCGAAGCACTTCATGATGACTGAGGTGAGCGCGACAGGGCGATAATCATTTGGGCATGTCATCTTGTTTTTTTGGGGCATTGGGATGATGGTGCCTATAGGATTTTGTGTCACCTCTATCAGAAGCTGATTGGACTACTTTTGTCCTATTGGATCCTATAGGTCTTTGGTTAGTGTTGTAGGATTTTGTCACCCCAATCAGAATCCTATTAGAACCTTTTTTCTTAATTGAACCCTTGAAATGAGTTTGTTGTCATTACTTCCACTACAATAAAACAACATTAATTACAACATTGTCTTTGATCGGAAACAACAGTTCTATATTTTATTTTGGTTTTATTCACCACAACAATAAGGGATTGTTTCAAGGCTGCAAGTTAATTTGCAGTATGACCACTAGTACACATGGTACATTTTGCAGTGTTAAACCAACACAGAGTTCATTTTAACAATACCTCAAATAACATATGGTTCCACTCTACAGAGTGTAAAAAGTACTCTGATTATAATGTTACATTTTGGCATATTTCCCATGCTGCCTTTTCTTTGTAGTTACCGCCCATGACTATATTTTCTAAAGTCAGAGACATGGTTGTTGAATTCTTTCCTTTTAAAGGCCTGTGTCTTTCACCAAATTAGTACCTAAGCAAATGCTATCATTCAAAAATGTATTTTATGACAATACATTACATATATCAAAAGGCCTTACTTTGATGTCCTAGTTACACCGAACACAGTGGTGTTAGGAAAATCCTTGTTTACAAATTACAGGCCATTATGCTGGCTAGCAAGGTGATATGTAATTCCTTTTGGAATCCAGACAGAGTTAAGATAGCCAATAGTTGGAATCTTCATTCACCCGCAAAATGCATTTAGAATGACTACCAGGGTTAGGAACTCTGGTAAAGTACAATACCTAAACCATTTAAAAAACATACATCTAACTATCTGATTGGATTAGTTCAGAAAAATGTATGTTATTTATCTTTGTGTAGCATAAGATGTACATGTTGGCGCATTGCTGCGGGGACTTGCTTCCATTCAGCCACAAGAGCATTAGTGAAGCCGGCCACTGATGTTGGGCGATTAGGCCTGGCTCACAGTCGGCGTTCCAATCCATCCCAAAGGTGTTTGATGGGGTTGAGGTCAGTGCTCTGTGCAGTCAAGTTCTTCCACACTGATCTCGACAAACCATTTCTGTATGGACCTTGCTTTGTGCAAGGTGGCATTGTCATGCTGAAACAGGAAAGGGCCATCCCCAAACTGTCATTGTATCCTGTAGCGTTAAGATTTCCCTTCACTGGAACTAAGGGCCAGAACCATGAAAAACAGCCCCAGACCATTATTAGTCCTCCACCAAACTTGACAGTTGGCACTATACATTCAGGCAGGTAGCATGCTCCTGGCATCAGCCAAACCCAGATTTGTCCATCGGACTGCGAGATGGTGAAGCTTGATTCATCACGCCAGAGAACATGTTTCCGCTGCTCCAGAGCCTAATGGTGACGAGCTTTACACCACTCCAGCTGACGCTTGGCATTGCGCATAGTGATCTTAGTGACTAGTCATAGTGACTGCTCGGCCATGGAAACCCATTTCATGAAGCTCCCGACGAACAGTTATTGAGCTGATGTTGCTTCCAGAGGCAGTTTGGAACTTGGTAGTGAGTTTTGTAACCGAGGATAGACTATTTTTACGCCCTTCAGCACTCTGGGGTCCCGTTCTCTAAGCTTGTGGCCTGCTCCTAGACGTTTTCACTTCACAATAACGGCAATTACAGTTGACTGGGGCAGCTCTAGCAGGGCAGCAATTTGACTTGTTGGAAAGTCACTGAGCTCTTCAGTAAGGCCATTCTACTGCCAATGTTTGTCTATGGATATTTCATGGCTGTGTGCTCGATTTTATACACCTGTCAGAAACGGGTATGGCTGAAATAGCCGAATCCAATCATTTGAAGGGGTGTCCACATACACTGTATATACAAAAGTATGTATAGTATTCAGCTATGCATACAAAAAAGAGAATGTTCCCTTAACCCTCTCTCTGCTGGGATAGGGAAAGAAAAAGAAAAACCTGAAGATAATGAGACCTCCCCCAACTCCTTCCATCCAAGGCTTGTACCACCCCCTATCCCTCCCTCCCTACCTGTCTGCCTCCCACCCACCCCTCCCTCCCCTCCTCGCCTCCCTTTCTCCTTACCACGGGTGTGTAAACGCACTCCCTATCCCTCCCTCCCTACCTGTCCTGCCCTCCCACCCTCCCTCCCCTACCCTCCACTCCCTTTCTCCTTACCAGGGTATGTACCACTCCCCTATCCTGCCCTCCACCTACCTGTCTGCTCCCACCACCCTACCTCCCCCTTTATCACCTTACCAGGGTTTCGCTCACACACCGCCCTATGCTCCTCCATCCCTGCCTGCCAGCCCACGACCCATCTCCTCCTCCCTTTCTCCTTACCTCAGGTTTGACCACCACCCTATCCCTCCTCCCTCCAGCTCGCCTGACCTTGCAGCCACCCAACGCCACCACACCTCCCTCCCCCCTCCCTCCCTCCCCTCACCTCCCTCCCTCCTCTCCCTCCCTTTCTCCTTACCAGGGTTGTACCACCCCCATATCCCTCCCTCCCCTACACCTGTCTGGCCTCCCACCCCACCCTCCCCTCCTCCCTCCCTCCCTTTCTCCACTTACCAGGGTTGTACCACCATTCCCCCATCCCTACCATCCCGCTATCCTGTCCTGCCTCCCACCACCACCCCGCCCTCCCTTTCTCCTTACACGGGTTGTCCATCCCCTATGACCCTCCCTTCCCTCCTCCTCCCTGCCTGCCTCCACCCACCCACCCTCCCTCCTCCTCCCTCCGCCTCCCTCCTCCCTCTCCTCCCTCGCCTCCCCATCCCTCGCCTCCCTCCCTCCCTCCCTCCCTTCCCTCCCTCCCTCCCTCCTCCCTCCCTCCTTTCTCCTTACAGGTTGTACCACTCCCTATCCCTTCCCTCGCCTACCTGTCGCCTCCCACCCACCCAAATATCCTCTGTCTGATGAAACAAAAATTAGAACTGTTTGCGCCATAATGACCATCGTTATGTTGGGAGAAAAAGGAGGATGCTTGAACAGCAAAAGAACACCATCCCAAACCATGAAGCACGGGGTGTGCATCATCATTTGTGTGGGTGGCTTTGCTGCGAGGAGCGGACTGTGCACTTCACACAAAATAGATGGCACAATCTATGCGAGGAGGAAGAATTATGTAGGATATATTGAAGCAACATGTCAAGAACAACGAGTCAGGAGTTAACGCTTAGGTCGCAAAATGGGATTACACCTTCCAAAGGACAATGACCCCAAGCATACTTCCCAAAGTTGGCAAAATGGCTTAAGCAGACAACATAATCCAAGGTCTTGGAGTGGCCATCACAAAGCCCTGACCTCAATCTATAGAAAATGTGTGGGAACTGAAAAAGCGTGTGCAAGTAGCGGATGCCTACAAACCCGACTCGGTTGTACCAGCTATGTTCAGGAGGAATGGGCCAAAATTCACCCAACTTATATGTGGAAGCTTGTGGGAAGGCTACCTGACACGTTTGACTCAAGTATAACAATTTAAAGGCAATGCTACCAAATACTAATGAGTGTATGTAAACTTCTGACCCACTGGGAATGTGATGAAAGAAATAAAAACTGAAATAAATCACACTCTCCTATTACTCTATTTCACATTCTTAAAATGAAGGTGGTGATTCTTAAAATGAAGTGGTGATCCTAACTGATCTAAGACAGGGAATTTTTACTTGGATTAAATGTCAGGAATTGTGAAAACTGAGTTTAAATGTTTTGGTAAGGTGAATGTAAACTTCCGACTTCAACTGTATATATATATAAATAATAAACACACAACATAATAACTCAGCAAAAAAAGAAATGTCCTCTCACATTCAACTGCGTTTATTTTCAGCAAACTTAACATCTGTAAATATTTGTATGAACATAACAAGGTTCAACAACTGAGACAAACTGAACAGGTTCCACAGACATGTGACTAACAGAAATTGAAAAATGTGTCCCTGAACAAAGGGGGGTGGTCAAAAGTAAGTCAATGCAGCTGGTGAGCCACCCAGATACTAAGTACTGCAGTGCATCTCCTCATGGACTGCACCAGATTTGCCAGTTCTTGCTGTGAGATGTTACCCCACTCTTCCACCAAGGCACCTGCAAGTTCCTAGCCCTCACCCACCGATCCAACAGGTCCCAGAAGTGCTCAATGGGATTGAGATCCGGGATCTTTGCTGGTCATGGCAAAACACTGACATTCCTGTCTTGCAGGGAATCACACACAGAACGAGCAGTATGGCTGGTGGCATTGCCATGCTGGAGGGTCATGTCAGGATGAGCCTGCAGGAAGGGTACCACATACTGGCGGATGATGCCTTCCCTGTAACGCACAGCGTTGAGATTGCCTGCAATGACAAGTAGCTTAGTAAAGATGATGCTGTGACACACCGCCCCAGACCATGACGGACCCTCCACCTCCAAGTCGATCCCGCTCCAGAGGACAGGCCTTGGTGTAACACTCATTCCTTCGATGATAAACGCGAATCCGACCATCACCCCTGGTGAGATAAAACCGCGACTCGTCAGTGAAGAGCACTTTTTGCCAGTCCTGTCAGGTCCAGCAACGGTGGGTTTGTGCCCATAGGCGATGTTGTTACCGGTCCTGTGTTACAACAGCCCTCAGACCAGCCTCTCTCAGCCTATTGTGGACAGTCTGAGCACTGATGGAGGGATTGTGCATTCCTGGTGTACCTCGGGCAGTTGTTGTTGTCATCCTGTACCTGTCCCACAGGTGTGATGTTCAGATGTACCGATCCTGTGCAGGTGTTGTTACACGTGGTCTGCCACTGCGAGTACGATCAGCTGTCCGTCCTGTCTCCCTGCAGCACTGTCTTTGGCGTCTCACAGTACGGACATTGCAATTTATTGCCCTGGCCACATCTGCAGTCCTCATGCCTCCTTGCAGCATGCCTAAGGCACGTTCACGCAGATGAGCAGGGACCCTGGGCATCTTTCTTTTGGTGTTTTTCAGAGTCAGTAGAAAGGCCTCTTTAGTGTCCTAAGTTTTCATAACTATGACCTTAATTGCCTACCATCTGTAACCTGTTAGTGTCTTAACGGCCGTTCCACAGATGCATGTTCAATAATTGTGTATGGTTCATTGAACAAGCATGGGAAACAGAGTGTTAACCCTTTACAATTAAGACATTTTGCTTTTTACGAATTTTCTTTGAAAGACAGGGTCCTGAAAAAGGGACAATTCTGAGTTTATATACAGTAGCAGTCCAAAAATGTGGACACACATACTCATTCAAGGGTTTTTCTTTATTTTTTACTATTTTCTACATTGTAGAATAATAGTGAAGACATCAAAACTATGAAATAACACATATGGAATCATGTAGCGGGATTTCTTAAAAGCTTCCGGGTTAGAGTCCCGCTCCTTGAAAGCGGCAGCTCTACCCTTTAGCTCAGTGCTGATGTTGCCTGTAATCCATGGCTTCTGGTTGAGGTATGTACGTACAGTCCCCAACCAATGTGTTCTCCGTTTTTGACACAAATGCAAACAACCTTGTGCACAGTCTCAGTAGGTTTCACAGCTATTTTTGTTGCAGTTGGCACAATAACTTTAATGTGTGATGCACCAGATGCAAATGTTTACTCACGTTGTGTCCCTTGGACCTTCATGGGATGGAGCTCACCATATTAAGTGGCAAGGGTGGCAGTTCAATATTGGTTGCTTATGATTTTATTATAGTTCACATGTATTCACTGGCCACTTTCAGAGGTATTTGTCTTTGGAGGTTTGGAAGGTGGGTGCTCCATATGCAGCCAAGGTAAGTATAGTGTATAACTAAGTTTTGAAGCTAAATCCTTTACAATGTAATGTAAATATCTATACAATTCCCATCAACAAAATTAATAGAAATCCTGTATGGTAAAATACATAAATATCCTATAGGATGCTATAGTATTCCAATACAACGATCCAATTAGAATCCAATCAAAAAATCTGATCAGATTTGGAACCCTTCCTATTGGACTCCTACTGGATGCTATACTATAGGATTTTATATACAATAATTGAATAGAAAAATCAGTGTGCTGGAGGTGTAGTGCCAAACTGCTAGCTATATCTATCCTAACCTGCCTTTGTAAGGTCTTCGAAGCCAAGTTAACAAACAGATGACCGACCATTTCGAATCCCACCTTACCTTCTCCGCTATGCAATCTGGTTTCAGAGCTGGTCATGGTTGCACCTCAGCCACGCTCAAGGTCCTAAATGATATCATAACTGCCATCGATAAGAGACATTACTGTGCAGCCATATTCATCGACCTGGCCAAGGCTTTCGACTCTGTCAATCACCACATTCTTATCGGCAGACTCCAACAGCCTTGGTTTCTCAAATGATTGCCTCGCCTGATTCACCAACTACTTCTCTGATAGAGTTCAGTGTGTCAAATCGGAGGGCCCGTTGTCCGGACCTCTGGCAGTCTCTATGGGGGTGCCACAGGGTTCAATTCTCGGGCCGACTCTCTTCTCTGTATACATCAATGATGTCGCTCTTGCTGCTGGTTATTCTCTGATCCACCTCTACACAGACGACACCATTCTGGATACATCTGGCCCTTCTTTGTGTAACAGTATAACTTTAAACCGTTCCCTTAAACCCCCATTTCACATCCGTTACATTTGGTCTTAACTAACCTTCAGACGAGCTTCAATGCCATACAACTCTCCTTCCGTGGCCTCCAACTGCTCTTTAAATGCAAGTAAAATTAAATGCATGCTCTCTGACTCTCTGATTCAGAATATGTGGACAACTACAAATACCTAGGTGTCTGGTTAGACTGTAAACTCTCCTTCCAGACTCACATTAAGCATCTCCAATCCAAAATTAAATCTAGAATCGGCTTCCTATTTCGCAAACAAAGCAAATCAAATCATCAAAAATCAAATTTTATTAGTCACATACACATGGTTAGCAGATGTTAATGCGAGTGTAGCGAAATGCTTGTGCTTCTAGTTCCGACAATGCAGTAATAACCAACAAGTAATCTAACCTAACAATTCCACAACTACTACCTTACACACACACACAATGTTAAAGGATAAAGAATATGTACATAAAGATATATGAATGAGTGGTGGTACAGAACGGCATGGCAGATGCAGTAGATGGTATAGAGTACGGTATATACATATGAGATGAGTACTGTAGGGTATGTAAACATAAAGTGGCATAGTTTAAAGTGGCTAGTGGTACATGTATTACATAAAGATTGCAAGATGCAGTAGATGATATAGAGTACAGTATATACATATGAGATGGTAATGTAGGTATGTAACATTATATTAAGTGGCATTGTTTAAAGTGGCTAGTGGTACATTTTTACATAATTTCCATCAATTCCCATTTTTAAAGTGGCTGGAGTTGAGTCAGTATGTTGCAGCGGCCGCTAAATGTTAGTGGTGGCTGTTTAACAGCTGATGGCCTTGAGATAGAAGCTGTTTTTCAGTCTCTCGGTCCCTGCTTTGATGCACCTGTACTGACCTCGCCTTCTGGATGATAGCGGGGTGAACAGGCAGTGGCTTGGGTGGTTGTTGTCCTTGATGATCTTTATGGCCTTCCTGTGACATCGGGTGGTGTAGGTGTCCTGGAGGGCAGGTAGTTTGCCCCTGGTGATGCGTTCTGCAGACCTCACTACCCTCTGGAGCCTTACGGTTGTGGGCGGAGCAGTTGCCGTACCAGGCGGTGATACAGCCCGACAGGATGCTCTCGATTGTGCATCTGTAGAAGTTTGTGAGTGCTTTTGGTGACAAGCCGAATTTCTTCAGCCTCCTGAGGTTGAAGAGGCGCTGCTGCGCCTTCTTCACAACGCTGTCTGTGTGGGTGGACCAATTCAGTTTGTCCGTGATGTGTACACCGAGGAACTTAAAACTTTCCACCTTCTCCACTACTGACCCGTCGATGTGGATAGGGGGGTGCTCCCTCTGCTGTTTCCTGAAGTCCACAATCATCTCCTTTGTTTTGTTGACGTTGAGTGTGAGGTTATTTTCCTGACACCACACTCCGAGGGCCCCTCACCTCCTCCCTGTAGGCCGTCTCGTCGTTGTTGGTAATCAAGCCTACCACTGTAGTGTCATCCGCAAACTTGATGATTGAGTTGGAGGCGTGCATGGCCACGCAGTCGTGGGTGAACAGGGAGTACAGGAGAGGGCTCAGAACGCACCCTTGTGGGCCCAGTGTTGAGGATCAGCGGGGTGGAGATGTTGTTACCTACCCTCACCACCTGGGGGCGGCCCGTCAGGAAGTCCAGGACCCAGTTGCACAGGGCGGGGTCGAGACCCAGGGTCTCGAGCTTGATGACGAGTTTGGAGGGTACTATGGTGTTAAATGCTGAGCTGTAATCGATGAACAGCATTCTCACATGGGTATTCCTCTTGTCCAGATGGGTTAGGGCAGTGTGCAGTGTGGTTGCGATTGCGTCGTCTGTGGACCTATTGGGTCGGTAAGCAAATTGGATGTGGTCTAGGGTGTCCGGTAGGGTGGAGGTGATATGGTCCTTGACTAGTCTCTCAAAGCACTTCATGATGATGGAAGTGAGTGCTACGGGCGGTAGTCGTTTAGCTCAGTTACCTTAGCTTTCTTGGGAAACAGAACAATGGTGGCCCTCTTGAAGCATGTGGGAACAGCAGACTGGGATAAGGATTGATTGAATATGTCCGTAAACACACCAGCCAGCTGGTCTGCGCATGCTCTGAGGACGCGGCTGGAATGCCGTCTGGGCCTGCAGCCTTGCGAGGGTTAACACGTTTAAATGTTTTACTCACCTCGGCTGCAGTGAAGGAGAGCCCGCAGGTTTTGGTAGGGGCCGTGTCAGTGGCACTGTATTGTCCTCAAAGCGGGCAAAAAAGTTGTTTAGTCTGTCTGGGAGCATCCTTCACTCATGCTGCCAAACATACCCTCGTAAAACTGACCATCCTACCAATCCTCGACTTTGGCGATGTCATTTACAAAATAGCCTCCAACACTCGACTCAACAAATTGGATGCAGTCTATCACAGTGCCATCCGTTTTGTCACCAAAGCCCCATATACTACCCACCACTGCGACCTGTACACTCTCGTTGGCTGGCCCTCGCGTCATACTCGCCGCCAAACCCACTGGCTCCAGGTCATTTACAAGTCTCTGCTAGGTAAAGCCCCACCTTATCTCAGCTCACTGGTCACCATAGCAGCACCCACCCATAGCACACGCTCCATCAGGTATATCTCACTGGTCACCCCCAAAGCCAATTCTTCCTTTGGCCGCCTTTCCTTCCAGTTCTCTGCTGCCAATGACTGGAACGAACTGCAAAAATCTCTGAAGCTGGAAACACTTATCTCCCTCACTAGCTTTAAGCACCAGCTGTCAGAGCAGCTCACAGATCAAAGCACTTGTACATAGCCCATCTGTAAATAGCCCATTCAACTACCTCATCCCCATACTGTATTTATTTATTCATCTTACTCCTTTTCACCCCAGTATCTCTACTTGCACATTCATCTTTTGCACATCTACCATTCCAGTGTTTAATTGCTATATTGCAGGCTCATTAGGATAACAGACTGAACTGACTGAACCCAATCTGTTCGTATCCACTCATCTCTTGCTGCGTGACAACGTCATACATTTTGGGCACCAGGTGTGTCCGCATACCCTCTCCCGTCTGACCACAAATCAGAGACCACTACGATGACACACCAAATGCAGGGATAGGCTTTTTTATGCTACAGTCCAAGCTATGTCTTCCAATGGTGCGACTGCTGTCGGCATCCAAAGATTATCCAACTTGAATAAACGCTTGGCTAAGGATGACATCAGTGGTGTAGTCTACAGGCAATACTGATATCACTTTATTATTGATATCTAGGCTACATAGCACATTGATGTGAATCACACTGCTGCTCTCTAATTTATTTGAGCCTTACAGATTGTGGTTGTTGTGGATGGCTGTTCACAAATGTATGTGTATTTTAACCCAATTATGGTTGATCTGAAGAAGTTTAAGCTGCCTATCAATCATTATTTTTGCGAGCAGTGGTGTATTCATTACGGAAGCTGTTTACCGTTTAAGAACCAAACCGAAGCAAACAGAGCAAAAAGAGCGTTTCTATTGGACAAATTCAGGTAGGACCCACCCTGTTTTCTGCCGTTTAAGAAACGTTTTGCAACAGAACCAGTGGACAGCCAGTGAAAAATGATCTTGCAACAGCTGCATTGTGCGGATCCCAGCCTATAGAATAAAAGTTTGAGTTCCTCCCTTCTAAACTCCCCCATGGTATTGTGCTCCATACTTTCAAAAACAAGGTTCGGTAGTGCTCAAAGCATGCCATTGTGAGAGCAGCATTTATTTTACAACTGAAAGCAATGAGCCCAATCATTCCTCCATGATAACAAAATCAAAAACAGATTAGGCTAATTAGTCTTTCGTTTTGGGGTTTTGCTCAAGTAAAAGAATGTGGCTAATCTCCATTTCCAAGTCCTATTCTTGAAGATCAAGGGGTATCATTACATTAAATGGAATGACCGGAAATCTGACAGCCTCTATTTTTTTGTAAGTAAAGATATAGCCTAATCGTATTATTATCTGAGGGAGAAAGCAATGGGTTAGAAGAAGCCTACATAACCAACCCATAAAATAAAATGCACAACCATTTACGGCCAGCTATGTAAACACTAACATGGATTTATTCTCCAATAGAAGTTGTTTTATTGGTAATAGTAATTGTTGTCTTCTTCAATGCCTCTTGAGCAGGTTGGAGTTTTTTGGGATGAGTCTTGACCTAGAGGCACAACTGAGCGCTTTCCGCCAGATTGGCCAGCTGCAAAATCAAAATTGGCTATTGTAAAAATGTATGAAAACAAAAATGTGCTTTTTGGTATTTTCTTTGTGTGTAGATCAGCTTTAATATTGTATTTAAACTGTGGCTTCCATCAATGTAATTGTCTGCATCATTTCATATTTAGTTTTTATATATACACACACGCACATATTTTTTTCCCTTTATTATTTTCCCTTAACATTAACTCTACCACCCCTCCCCTAATTGGAGTAAACTAATGGACAACTGTCACGCCCTGACCTTAGAGATCCTTTTTATGTCTCTTTTTGGTTTGGTCAGGGTGTGATTTGGGGTGGGCATTCTATGTTTTGTTTTTCTATGATTTACTATTTCTATGTTTTGGCCGGGTATGGTTCTCAGGGACAGCTGTCTATCGTTGTCTCTGATTGGGAACCATACTTAGGTAGCCATTTTTCCACCTGTCATTGTGCGAAGATGACTTTATTTAGGGCACATAGCCTTTAGCTTCACGGTTTGGTTTTGTAGTGTTTATTGTTTTTGTTCGGCGCCTTGTCTTCATCTTTCAACAGCCGTGACAACAATGACATTTAGGCTTCTTCTTCCAGCTTGTACATACTATATACATTTTATGGACACAGTATATTTTACATTGGTTATCCTTAAATTGTTTAGTCCCATCCTTCAGCTACCCTCAACCCCTCACATCTATCTCTGAAGACCATCCAGTTTTGATTATTATTTGCCATGTCTTTTTCAACTGTGCTGTTTCACAAAAGTTATGAACCTTCTCTTCTCATAGTTTCTACAGATTGTAAATTAAAGATAAACATGTTTGCTAAGAGTATTAAGACTTAGCTCCAGGTAAATGTTGCAATTCTTCAGCCATTCATCCTGAACCTGCGACCAAAAACAAGATACAAATGCACAGTACCAAAATAAATGATCTAATGATTCTGTCTCTTTACAGCAAAATCTGCAGAGCTGGGATGGTTGTATCCCCCATTCATATAACATTATATTGGTTGCAAGACTTTTGTGTAATCATTTAAATCGAAAAACTACATTTTGTATCAGTTCATAAACCATGTGCCATGGAATCGATACATCAAATCTCTTCCCAACTATTTTGCAATCTACATGGCACAGCTGTACATATGTTGGTCCTTAAATGAAACTGGTATTTTTTTTTTTTTATCACAATTTTTTCTTTAACCAATTTTGGTCTTTAAGGCAGGGCCAACAGACAAGTTCGCTGTTCTCAATTGAAGGTCTTAATTGAGGGTTAGGTTTAGGCATTAGGGTTAGCAGTGTAGTTGGGGTTAGGTTAGGTTTAGAATCAGATTTTATGACTTTGTGGCTGTGCCAGCTACTTATCTGCGCTAAATGCCCACACCAGTAGAAATACACTTTTTTTCGAGCTGAAAGACAATGGTTAGAGCTTACCCATAATGTTGCACAACGATGTAAGTCAATAAGTCATCATTTTACTACAAGTATGATATATTTGGGCTTGAGGTGACAAAACCGCACTGCCCACTTTGTGCAAATTCATGCCAATGATGTGTCTTTTCCTATGAAAATGACTTGTAAATTATTTTTAGCCTACGTTTCAGGGCTGGGTTTTATTTGAATGGTAAAACCCACCAGCATGGCATTGTTTATTAATCAGAAACACCTACAAAGTTTGTGTCGCGACTGAGCTGAGCAATAAACTTTGGCTACACCAAAGATGGTGGATAAATTAAGATCACTCACTAGGCCGTTTACCATTGATAATAATGGTTAGTTCCAGTCTACTTAACGGGTTGGGTCTCCCATAGACACCAATGCAATAGCAGCTGGGTCTGGTCTACTTAGTTCATTGACTTTCCTTGAACCAGAAAAAAACAGTGAGTGGGGTGATTCTCTTCCATCTCTGGCTACAGATTTTCGCTGTGATATGATTGCATTTTGGAACCCTGATCCACATGTCACCTCAAGATGAATGGTTTTGACCACACTCCATTGCTTTGATTGGTGCAGCTAGAAATCACAAGTGTCTCCTATAATGAAAAGGCACCCGCAAAATAAGATTCCACAAACTTGTTCATCTATTTTGTGCTGTTGTTACATCAAGTATTGGAGTTTTCGTTTTGTGTCCGATGTGCTCAGGGTGTTGTTGCATATCAATTGTGGCGTACATCATGAGCAAAGTCATTGTAGCCTATCATTTCACTTCCCCTAGCTGTGACAACCATGCTATCCACCCGGTTACTCAATCCTGCACCTTAGAGGCTGCTGCCCTATGTACATAGACATGGAATCACTAGTCACTTTAATAATGTTTACATACTGTTTTACTAATTTCATATGTATATAGTGTATTCTACTGTATTCTAGTCAATGCCACTCCGACATTGCTCATTCTAATATTATATATTTCTTAATTTCATTCTTTTACTTTGAGATGTGTGTGTATTGTTGTAAATTGTTAGATACTACTGCACTGTTGGAGCGAGGAACACAACCATTTCGCTGCACCTGCAATAACATCTATTAAATATATGTGACCAATAAATTTGGATTTGATTTGATTACCGGAGCTTAATCTTATTCTTTCTATTTCTATGGCGGATTTGCGGACGCAATTTATGGAAGATGCCAAAACTTCTGAGCAATTTGTATTTTTTATTGAACCTTTATTTATCTCGGCAAGTCAGTTAAGAACAAATTCTTACTTACAGTGACAGCCTACACTGGCCAAACCCAGATGACGCTGGGCCAATTGTGCGCCTCCCTACGGGACTCCCAATCACGGCCGGTTGTAATACAGCCTGGATTTGAATCAGGGTGTCTGGAGTGACACCTCTAGCACTGAGATGCAGTGCGTTAGACCGCTGTGCCACTCAGGAGCCCAATATATAACAAAGTCAAATATTTATCTTACCTTTTTTTAACTAGACAAGTCAGTTAAGAACAAATTCTTATTTTCAATGACAGCCTAGGAACAGTGGATTAACTGCCTTGTTCAGGGGCAGAACGACAGATTTTTACCTTGTCAGCTCAGGGATTCAATCTTGCAACCTTTCGGTTACAAGTCCAACGTGCTAACCACTAGGCTACCTGGCGCCCACGATACTGGTTTCCCCTATCCATCTGTGGCTGTTTTCACAACATGCTTATGAAAAATCCAGAACCAGCCGTAGAATTGCTGGCAAATCTTTTGAATAAGGTGTAGCAACAACAAATAACATTAGTTAGCTAGATAAGGTTAGCATGCTAGCTAGCTACATTGACAGCTGTCAGTGCCCTACTTGTTATTTCTCCTCTCCACATGGAAGTCACCCACAATGTTCCCATCCCCAATTCGTGAACATGTATTTGCAGCCTGCGTCATTCTTCGGAGGTGGAGACTAAAGGAACATTTCTGCTATAGGACAGGAATTACTTTCAAATGGGGCGGAGGTTAAGAGATAGTAACTGAGTTCGGGTAATCCAAAAGTGAATTTACAATTTTGGACAGGTAACGGATTACATTTACCTACCCAACCCTTCTGGTCCAGGTGATTTATGGATGACTCTCTCTCTCTCTCTCTCTCTCTCTCTCTCTCTCTCTCTCTCTCTCTCTCTCTCTCTCTCTCTCTCTCTCTCTCTCTCTCTCTCTCTCTCTCTCTCTCTCTCTGTTATTGGTGGAATAATATTCTCCTACTCTCAGGTAAAGGGAGAGAACGTGCTGAACGTGTATCCTTTTGCGTAAACAAATAAAATGGTGCTTGTAACCTAAATTAGGCAGGAAAAGGCAAACAAGTATTGTCTTGGTCAGTCGGAGGTGTTAGTGGCTGTAAGTGAGAGAATACCAGTCAACACAATCAGTGTCAAACTCTCCCTCCCTTCCACACACACAGCCTTGTTTTTGGGCTGGTGGTTACCATGCTTAATCCTCACTGTGGCAACACGCTAGCTACATAGCCATGCTAGAAATGAGTGCCTTTGTCTTCTAAGTCTCCTACTTTTCACAAGACAATATGCTGTCTTTTCATTTTTTATTCAGTCTTGTGATTAACTTTAAACATTGAGTTTCGTACAGTTTTTTTGTGTGGTTTATTTGCACTTTAAACAATTATTTTGAGGACATAAATTCCCCCTGGGCTGGCATCTCTTCTCAGAGGTGGGATCCTAATGGCATGGATGATGAAGAAATATCTCTGTATGATACAGTAAGACACACCGTGCTGGGCTGCTTTCAAATAGTTCCCCTGAGGTTCTCTACCCGTCTCTCCAAACTCCATCTCCCTACCTCTCCCTACCTATCACTCTTATGCCATTAAACCGTAGACATAAAATAACATGTCTGTTTGGTATTTTATTAGGATCCCCATTAGCTGTTGCAAAAGCAGAAGCTACTCTTCCTGGGATCCTCACAAAACATGAAACATGACATAATACAGAACATTAATAGACAAGAACAGCTCAAGGACAGAACTACATACATATCAATGCATACACACAAACTATCTAGGTCAAATAAGGGAGAGGTGTTGTGCCGTGAGGTCTTACTTTATCTGTTTTTTGAAACCAGGTTTGCTGTTTATTTGAGCAATATGAGAAGGAACGGCGTTCCATGCAATAATAGCTCTATATAATACTGTACGCTTTCATGAATTTGTTCTGGATTTAGGGACTGTGAAAAGACCCCTGGTGGCATGTCCTGTGGGGTAAGTGTGTGTGTCAGAGCTGTGTGTAAGTTGACTATGCAAACAATTTGGTATTATCAACACATTAAAGTTTCTGTTCACGGTAAGATATGCTTTAATGTCTTATGCGACAACCAGGGCATTGTTTTAAAATGGGTAAACATTTTATGTGGAGTGGAAATCAGTGAAGGCTGGTGGTAGGAGCTATAGGAGGATGGGCTCATTGTAATGGCTGGAATGGAATTAATGGAACAGTATCAAACACATCTAACATATGGAAACCACTTGTTTGACTCCGTTCCATTAATTCCATTCCAGCCATTACAATGAGCCCGTCCTCCTATAGCTCTTCCCACCAGCCTCCTCTGGTGGAGATGTTACAGCTCAACCCTTGGCAGTGATAGGGCAGAGTTATTTGAGGTTTATGTCAATTCTAGTTTGTGTCCCAAATGGCACCCTCTTCCCTTTATAGGTAGGCCGTCATTGTAAATAACAATTTGTTCTTAACTGGCTTGCCTAGTTAAATAAAGGTGAAATATATATATATTTTTATAAATAAATTTTGCTACTTGATATAGAATTTTCGGGCCCCTTTAGGTATCCAAAACATATACAGTACCAGTCAAACGTTTGGACACACCTACTCATTCAAGGGTTTTACTTTCATTTGACTATTTTCTACATTGTACAAAATTTGTGAAAACATCATAACTAGGAAATAACACATATGGCATCATGGAGTATCCAAAAAAGTGTTAAACAAATCAAAACATATTTTATATTTGAGATTCTTCAAAGTAGCCACCCTTTGCCTTGATGACAGCTTTGCACACTCTTGGCATTCTCTCAACCAGCTTCACCTGGAATGCTTTTCCAACAGTCTTGAAGGAGTTCCCACATATGCTGAGCACTTGTTGGATGCTTTTCCTTCCCTCTGTGGTCCAACTTATCCCAAACCGTCTCAATTGGGTTGAGGTTGAGTGATTGTGGAGGCCAGGTCATCTGATGCAGCATTTCATCACTCTCCTTCTTGGTTAAATAGCCTTTACACAGCCTGGAGGTGTGTTGGGTCATTGTTCTGTTGAAAAACAAATGATAGTCCAACTAAGCATCAACCAGATGGGATGACATATCACTGCAGAATGCTGTGGTAGCCATGCTAGTTAAGTGTGCCTTGAATTCTAAATAAATCACTGACAGTGTCACCAGCAAAGCACCCCCACACCATCACAACTCCTCCTCTGTGTTTCACGGTGGGAGCCACACATGTGGAGATCTTCCGTTCACCTACTTTGCGTCTCACAAAGACACGGAGGTTGGAACTAAAAATCTCAAATTTGGACTCATCAGACCAAAGGACAGATTTCCACCGGTCTAATGTCCATTGCTCGTGTTTCTTGGCCCAAGCAAGTCTCTTCTTATTATTGGTGTCCTTTGGTAGTGGTTTCTTTGCAGCAATTTGACCATGAAGACCTGATTCACACAGTCTCCTCTGAACAGTTGATGTTGAGATGTGTCTGTAACTTGAACTCTGTGAAGCATTTATTTGGGCTGCAATTTCTGAGGCTGGTAACTCTAATGAATTTATCCTCTGCAGCAGAGGTAACTCTGCGTCTTCCTTTCCTGTGGTGGTCCTCATGACAGCCAGTTTCATCATAGCGCTTGATGGTTTTTGCGAGTGCACATTTCAAGTTCTGCTGTAGCAGATGTGGAAAGCAGACATTGGTGGATGCAGTGGATTGAGATGCAGCCCATACAAAAAATATCTAGCTTACACAGACTTTGATGGGGATTTGTTTATTATGCCAATTACAATGACATTGACTGTAGGGGGTTTAAGCTTGTTTTCAAGTGATACTATGTGATTGGTACATGATTATATAGTGTTTGTTTTGAGGATTATATACAGTATCGTTTGTTGCTTTCCAGTGAACATTTTTGTGGATTCTTACAGTAACAACTTATGATGACAGAAATGTATTTGAGACAAAACTAAAATAAATGATCAACCATGCTGTCAGGGAAGACTGTAAGCCATACTGTAAGCCATACTGTAAGCCTAATGAGCCAGCCAAGTCAACATTCAATCTATTATCAGGGCCATGGATGTGTTCCAAATGACACCCTCTTCCGTATATAGTTCATTACTTTTGACCAGTGTCCATAGGGCTAACCTTTATTTAACCAGGTAGGCTAGTTGAGAACAAGTTCTCATTTGCATCTGCGACCTGGCCAAAATAAAGCAAAGCAATTCGACATATACAACAACACAGAGTTACACATGGCATAAACAAAACATACAGTCAATAATACAGTAGAAAAATAAGTCTATATACAATGTGAGCAAAGGAAGTGAGATAAGGGAGGTAAAGGCAAAAAATGGCCATGGTGGCGAGGTAAATACAATATAGCAAGTAAAACACTGGAATGGTAGATTTGCAGTGGAAGAATGTGCAAAGTAGAAATAGAAATAATGGGGTGCAAAGGAGCAAAATAAATATATAAATACAGTAGGGGAAGAGGTAGTTGTTTGGGATAAATTATAGATATGCTATGTACAGGTGCAGTGATCTGTGAGCTGCTCTGACAGCTGGTGCTTAAAGCTAGTGAGGGAGATAAGTGTTTCCAGCTTCAGAGATTTTTGCAGTTCGTTCCAGTCATTGGCAGCAAAGAACTGGAAGGAAAGGCAGCCAAAGGAAGAATTGGCTTTGGGGGTGACCAGTGAGATATACCTGCTGGAGCGCGTGCTACGAGTGGGTGCTGCTATGGTGACCAGTGAGCTGAGATAAGGCGGGGCTTTACCTAGCAGAGACTTGTAGATAACCTGTAGCCAGTGGGTTTGGCGGCGAGTATGAAGCGAGGGCCAACCAACGAGAGCGTACAGGTCGCAATGGTGGGTAGTGTATGGGGCTTTGGTGACAAAACGGATGGTACTGTGATAGACTGCATCCAGTTTGTTGAGTCGAGTGTTGGAGGCTATTTTATAGATGACATCACCGAAGTCGAGGATCGGTAGGATGATCAGTTTTACGAGGGTATGTTTGGCAGCATGAGTGAAGGATGCTTTGTTGCGATATAGGAAGCCGATTCTATATTTAATTTTGGATTGGAGATGCTTAATGTGAGTCTGGAAAGAGAGTTTACAGTCTAACCAGACACCTAGGTATTTGTAGTTGTCCACGTATTCTGGACAACTACAAAGTCAGAGCCATCCAGAGTAGTGATGCTGGACGGGCGAGCATTTGCGGGCAGTGATCAGTTGAATAGCATGCATTTAGTTTTACTTGCGTTTAAGAGCAGTTGGAGGCCACGGAAGGAGAGTTGTATGGCATTGAAGCTCGTCTGGAGGTTAGTTAACACAGTGTCCAAAGAGGGGCCAGATGTATACAGAATGGTGTCGTCTGCGTAGAGGTGTATCAGAGAATCACCAGCAGCAAGAGCAACATCATTGATGTATACAGAGAAGAGAGTCGGCCCAAGGATTGAACCCTGTGGCACCCCCATAGAGACTGCCAGAGGTCCGGACAACAGGCCCTCCGATTTGACACACTGAACTCTATCAGAGAAGTAGTTGGTAAACCAGGCGAGGCAATCATTTGAGAAACTAAGGCTGTCGAGTCTGCCAATAAGAATGTGGTAATTGACAGAGTCGAAAGCCTTGGCCAGGTCGATGAATATGGCTGCGCAGTAAATTCTCTTATCGATGGCGGTTATGATGTCGTTTAGGACCTTGAGCGTGGCTGAGGTGCACCCATGACCAGCTCTGAAACCAGATTGCATAGCAGAGAAGGTACGATGGGATTCGAAATGGTCGGTAATCTGTTTGTTAACTTGGCTTTCGGAGACCTTAGAAAGACAGGGTAGGATAGATATAGGTCTGTAGCAGTTTGGGTCTAGAGTGTCACCCCCTTTGAAGAGGGGGATGACCGCGGCAGCTTTCCAATCTTTGGGAATCTCAGACGATACAAAAGAGAGGTTGAACAGGCTATTAATAGGGGTTGCAACAATTTCGGCATATAATTTTAGAAAGAGAGGGTCCAGATTGTCTAGCCCGGCTGATTTGTAGGGGTCCAGATTTTGCAGCTCTTTCAGAACATCAGCTATCTGGATTTGGGTTAAGGAGAAATGGTGGGGGCTTTGGCGGGTTGCTGTGGAGGGTGCCGTGCAGTTGACCGGGGTAGGGGTAGCCAGGTGGAAAGCATGGCCAGCCGTAGAGAAATGCTTATTGAAATTCTCAATTATAGTGGATTTATCGGTGGTGACAGTGTTTCCTAGCCTCAGAGCAGTGGGCAGCTGGGAGTATTCTCCATGACTTACAGTGTCTGTAACGGCAGCCTTCCTCCTCTCGTCTGTAGCAGGGATCGGACCAAGACGCAGCGTAGTTCGTGGTCAACATGTTTAATAAAAGACGATAACGTGAACACTACACAAATACAAAATAACAAACGTGGCAAAACCGAAACAGTCCTATCTGGTGCAGAGAACACAAAGACAGAAGACAACCACCCACAAACCCCAACACAAAACAAGCTACCAAATATGGTTCCCAATCAGAGACAATGACTAACACCTGCCTCTGATTGAGAACCATATCAGGCCATACATAGAAATGGACAAACTAGACACACAGCATAGAATGCCCACCCAGCTCACGTCCTGACCAACACTAAAACAAAGAAAACACAAAAGAACTATGGTCAGAACGTGACAGTTGTCCCAGAACCTTTTTGAGTTAGTACTACAGGATGCAAATTTCTGTTTGAAAAAGCTAGCCTTAGCTTTCCTAACTGCCTGTGTATATTTGTTCCTAACTTCCCTGAAAAGTTGCATATCACGGGGGCTATTCGATTCTAATGCAGAACACCACAGGATGTTTTTGTGCTGGTCAAGGGCAGACAGGTCTGGAGTGAACCAAGGACTATATCTATTCCTAGTTCAAATTGTTTTGAATGGGGCATGCTTATTTAAGATGGTGAGGAAGGCACTTTTAAAGAATAGCCAGGCATCATCTACTGACGGGATGAGGTCAATGTCATTCCAGGATACCCCGGCCAGGTCGATTAGAAAGGCCTGCTCGCAGAAGTGTTTTACACTGTTTGACAGTGATGAGGGGTGGTCGTTTGGTCGCAGACCCATTACGGATACAGGCAATGAGGCAGTGATCGCTGAGATCTTGATTGAAAACAGCAGAGGTGTATTTGGAGGGCGTGTTAGTTAGGATGACATCTATGAGGGTGCCCGTGTTTACGGWTTTGGAGTTGTACCTKSTAGGTTCATTGATMATTTGTGTGAGATTGAGGGCATCAAGCTTAGATTGTAGGATGGCCGGGGTGTTAAGCATGTCCCAGTTTAGGTCACCTAGTAGCACAAGCTCAGAAGATAGATGGAGGGCAATCAATTCACATATGGTATCGATGGCACAGCTGGGGGCAGAGGGAGGTCTATAGCAAGCGGCAACAGTGAGAGACTTGTTTCTGGAAATGTGAATTTTTTGAAGTAGCTTGAATTGTTTGGGTACAGACTTGGATAGTAATACAGAACTCTGCAGGCTATCTTTGCAGTAGATTGCAACACCGCCCCCTTTGGCAGTTCTATCTTGGCGGAAAATGTTATAGTTTGTGATGGAGATTTCAGGGTTTTTGGTGGTTTTCCTAAGCCAGGATTCAGACACGACTAAGACATCCGGGTTGGCAGAGTGTGCTAAAGCAGTGAGTAAAACAAACTTAGGGAGTAGGCTTCTAATGTTAACATCCATGAAACCAAGGCTTTTACGGTTACAGAAGTCAACAAATGAGACCACCTGGGGAGTGGGAGTGGGGCTAGGCACTGCAGGGCCTGGATTAACCTCTACATCACCAGAGGAACAGAGAAGTAGGATAAGGGCACGGCTAAATGCTATACGAACTGGCCGTCTAGCACGTTCGGAACAGAGAGTAAAAGGAGCAGGTTTCTGGGCTCGATAGCATAGATTCAAGGCATAGTGTACAGACAAAGGTAAGGTAGGATGTGAGTACATTGGAGGTAAACCTAGGCATTGAGTAATGATGAGAGAGATATAGTCTCTAGAGACGTTTAAACTAGGTGATGTCATCGCATATGTAGGAGGTGGAACAACATGGTTGGTTAAGGCATATTGAGCAGGSCTAGAGGCTCTACAGTGAAATAAGACAGTAATCACTAACCAGGACAGTAATGGACGAGGCATATTGATATTAGAGAGGCATGCGTAGCCAAGTGAACATATGGGTCCAGTGAGTGGTTGGGCTGACTGGGGACACGGCGATTCAGACAGTTAGCAGGCCGATGCTAACAAGCTAAYAGTTAGYARGCCGKGGCTAAACAAGCTAGCAGTTAGCAGACCGGGGCTGGCAAGCTAGCAGTTAGCAGACCGGGTTAGCAAGCAAGCAGTTAGCAGGGGCTAGCAGTTAGCAGACCGGGGAAGGCAAGCTAGCAGTTAGCACACCGGGGCAGGCAAGCTAGCAGTTAGCAGACCGGGGCAGGCAAGCTAGCAGTTAGCAGACCGGGGCAGGCAAGCTAGCAGTTAGCAGACTGGGGCTGGCAAGTTAGCCTTTGGGGGACGTCGCGATGGGGGTACGTCTGTTTTTGCCTCTTTGTGCAGTGACGTCGATAGACCAGTCGTGGAATTAGTAGGGTTCCAGGTAGTTCTAGGTAGCTAGCAGGTTAGCAGAATGGGCCTTCAGCGGGCGTCTGAGGAGCCTGTTGGAGTCCTCGGGCAGATTATGTCGGTATTCCAGTCGTAGAGGATCGGCGGGGTTCCGTGCCCCGTACCGGCAGTAGAAGGGGTCCGGATATTGTATCCCAGGAGTGGGCTTCGGTGGTAGCACAGGAGCCCTGGCCGGGCTAGCTTCAGGCTAATTGGTGCTTGCTCCGGGATGGAAACACTAGCCAGGAGTGGTCACCCGGGATTGCGGTTAGCTAGTTGCGAAGATCCATATGAAAATGTTCAGAGTTTTCTGTAGGAATCCGGGGATATGGAGAGAAATAGGTCCGTTATGCTCTGGTTTGAGTCACGTTGTTCAAACTGGTGAGAGCTTTCCGAGCTAAAGGTTAGCTGATGACCGCTAGCAATGGTTTGCTAACTGATAGCTGGTTGGTAGTTAGCTGGCTAGCTTCAGTTGACGGATTCCAGATCCAAAGTAAATAGAAATACTTTAGAAAAAAATCAGATCCACGCCACATTGGGTGAGGCGGGTTACAGGAGAGTATTTAGAAGTTGCTGTTTAGGAAAATATTTTTAAAAGATATGCGAAAAAACATATGTAAAAATATATATACCAGGGACACGACAAAGACAAAGACGTTTGACTGCTACACCATCTTGGAATTGTTGGAATGATCATCTTGGAATGATCTTGGAATGATCCTTAGTATGACCATCTTAAAACAATTCCATATGTTAACTTAGTAGAACCCCCCCCAGGCTTAGACCCCCTCCAGGCTTAGACCCCCTCCAGGCTTAGACCCCCTCCAGGCTTAAGCAGGGTTTCCCAAACTCGGTCCTCGGAACCAAAGGTCTGCACATTTGATTTTATGCCCTAGCACTACACAGCTGATTCAAATAATCAACTAATCATCAAGCTTTGACAATTTGAATAAGCTGTGTAGTGTTAGGGTAAAAAACTAAAAACAACATGCACCCCTTGGAGTTTGGGAAAGGCTGCCCTAGGGGGTTTTAAAATGTACAGAAGTAATCAAGATTTCAGTTTTTCACACAATTACATGCATTATAGCCTTCTTACCCTTACAGCTAATAATGCTGTAAAGAAGCAATATCACTCACATCTCAACCCTCTCAGGGGAGAGCCTTTATTGCTTTTGGCAAATGTATTTCATATTCAAACACAAATGGAGCAATTTGTGCAAATAGCATGGGCAGAAGTGGGCAGGAAGGATCCCTGGTGTGGGATCGTTGTAGGACCCCAGAGTAAGGCTCCTCACCTCAATAGCGCCAGTTAAGAATACCATCCACAGAAATGGGCCAGAGAATGAATTAGGCGTGTCACTGGGTAAGGGCATCTGGAAGGGAAATGCTAAATGAAATCACGGGATACATGTATGCATAGGATAACTATAGTGTGAAAACAGATATAGTACTGGCAGTTACATGCCACAGATATGTTGACTTTGGAATCAACTGTCGTAGTGTAAGTGGTAATTGCAATAAGCTAAAGACATTAATCTTATCTGTAAGAACATATGCCACAAAGAAACGAATCAACGGAAATGTATTCTACAGCCCTATTATACTGTGTAGTATATCACTGCATTGTTAAGCTGCACAGAGGTCAATCTGGCAACCAAGATGGCGCAGTCACACATGATTTACATCCCATTTTTTTGGTAATATTGCACTTTTATTGCTTTCGAGAACACTATTACATATACATCGTTTTATATCATAATCACTGCCATGACTTCCATTACAGCTATGCCTGTTTGTAATCATCACTGTCATTTCAGTAATTGTCTTATAGTTAGTTAAACAGTACCTTCCCAGTCATTCTGTGTGAGGTATGTGGAGTGAGTAGTGCTGAGCTGTAGAGAAGTTTCTCTCTCTTTCTCTCTCTTTCGCTCTCTCTCCCTCTTTCTCTCTCTCTCTATCACTCTCTCTCTCTCTCTCTCTCTCTCTCTCTCTCTCTCTCTCTCCTCATCGCTCTCTCTTTCTCCTCATCTCTCTCTCTTTCTCCTCATCTCTCTCTTTCTCCTCATCTCTCCCTCTCTTCTCCTCATCTCTCCCTCTTTCTCCTCCTCATCTCTCTTTCTCCTCATCTCTCTCTCTTTCTCCTCATCTCTCTCTCCATCTCTCTCTTTCTCCTCATCTCTCTCTTCTCCTCATCTCTCTCTCTCTCTCTCCTCATCTCTCTCTCTCTCATCTCTCTTTCTCTCTTTCTCTCCTCTTTCTCCTCCTCCTCATCTCTCTCTTTCTCCTCCTCATCTCTCTTTCTCCTCCTCATCGTTCTCTTTTTCTTTCTCTTTCTCTCTCTCTGTGTGCCAGTTAAAGACGAGTCATTTTCTTCCACAGATCTGAGATCGGCGCTCATTACTTAGGATTTATTATTCTGAGTGCACCTGGTAGGGCCTCCGTCTAATGGCAATTTACCAACATGACATTGATCACAGCATATGCATTCATAATAGTATGGAAGCAGTCTCTCTCTCTTTTCCCCTCTCTCTCTCTTTCTCTTTCTCTCTCTCACGCACGCACACACACACGCACACACCTTCTCCATCCCTCCCTCTTTTCCTTTTCGGCTGCTGAGAGAACTTGATTTATATACTGCTTAGCTTGGTAACAATAAAGCAGATTTAGTAGAATATTAAATATTAATAATGCTGTCTGTGAATATTTTAACGCTGGAGTTAGCTCTCTTGCAGTCTTCTCCTCCTCCACCGGTCTGTGTGGGATGTATAATTGTTGGCCATGTCGTTATCCTGTGCTCTCTCTGTTTGGAGAGGGGGGTTTAGTTGATGAAAAATACATGAGTCTCTTAAGTTGTCCCTGAGGTGTGCAAAGCAGTATCAGGGAGGATGTTAGCAGTCAGGTCTGTCGAGTAAAAGAGAGAGAAAACACTGTGACCAACCACTGCCTCTTGCATTTTTTACTGTTTCTTGATTCCTTTGTCCTCCGTGTTCATTGGCCGTGTTCTGAGCATGGCAGTGACCCGGGAATGACTGAAGTATAGGACTGTTATTTTTACAAGGGGACAAAACAATTAAAACAAGCTTGTGGCAAGATGCTATTTTGTGTTTTTCTTACGCTGATCTCAACTTTTTTTTGTACATAATGTCTCTGCCGTCATTTCCTATGACCGAAAACAGCTTCTGATCATCAGAACAGCGATCACTAACCTCGATTTGTATAAACATTTCTACTTCAACGAGTCGGCAGCTCTGGACGTTCTGCTTACTCCGGACGAGGCCCTAATCGGTAGAGGAAACAGCGGCGAAAGAGATAGGCGAAGTGGCATCCTGATGAGACTACGTCGGCCAGCAAATAGACCACCATTACCATATATTCTATTCGGTGAATGTATAGTCGCTTGAAAACAAACTGGATGAGCTCCGTTCGAGACTATCCTATCAACGGGACCTGAAAAATTGTAATATCCTGTGTTTGTCAGAGTTGTGGCTGAACGAGAACATGGATAATACACACCTCGCTGATTTTTCTATGCATCGTAAAGACCGTACAGCAGACTCGCGTAAGATGAAGGGAGGAGGGGTGTTTCTCTTTTTTAACAGCTGGTGTGCGGTCTCTAATATTAAGGACGTCTCGAGTTTTTGCTTGCCTGAGTTAGAATACCTCATGATAAGCTGCAGACCATACTATTTATCAAGAGAGTTTACAACTATATTTTTTGAAGCTATCTATTTACCTCCTCAAAGTGATGCTGGCATAAGCAAACAAGAAAATGCATATTCAGAAGTGGCGTTTCCGTAGCCTGTGATTTTAATGCAGGGAAAATAACATCCGTTTTACCCCATTTTTACCAGCATGTCATCTGTGCAACTAGAGGCGACAAAACTCTAGATCAACTTTACGCCATACACAGAAATGCATACAAGGTCTTCCCTCACCCTCCCTTTGGCAATCAGACCATAACTCTATCCTCCCGCTTACAAGAAAAAACTCTAACAGGAAGTACCAGTGATGCGCTCAATACGGAAGTGGTCCGATGAAGTGGATATTAAGCCAAACTGGAATAGGTTTCGGGATTCATCCAATAACATTGAGGAGTTTACCACATCAGTCACTGACTTCATTAATAAGTGCACCGATGAAGTCGTCCCCACAGTGACAGTATGTACACTATATGTACAAAAGTATGTGGACGCCCCTTCAAATGAGGTGATTATACACCCGTTGCTGACATGTGTATAAATCGAGCACACAGCCATGCAATCTCCATAGACAAATATTGGCAGTAGAATGGCCTTACTGAAGAGCTCAGTGACTTTCAACGTGGCGCCATCATAGGATGCCACCTTTCCAACAAGTCAGTTCGTCAAATCGCTGCCCTGCTAGAGCTGCCCAGGTCAACTGTAAGTGCTGTTATTGTGAAGAGGAAACGTCTAAGAGCAACAACCGCTCAGCCGTGAAGTGTTAGGCCACACAAGCTCAAAGAAYKGGACCGCCGAGTGCTGAAGTGCGTAGCACGTAAAAATCATCTGTCCTCGGTTGCAACACTCATTACCAAGTTCCAAACTGCCTCTGGAAGCAACATTAGCACAAGAACTGTTCGTTCTTGTGAAATGGGTTTCCATGGCACACAAGCCTAAGATCACCATGCGCAATGCCAAACGTCGGCTGGAGTGGTGTAAAGCTCGCCGCAATTGGACTTGGAGCAGTGGGCTGTTTTTCATGGTTCTGGCTAGGCCCTTTAGTTCGAGTGAAGGAAAATCTTTCCCCACAGCATACAATGACATTCTAGACTATTCTGTGCTTCCAACTTTGTGGCAACAGTTTGGGGAGTGCCCTTTCCTGTTTCAGTATGACAATGCCCCCGTGCTCAAAGCAAAGTCCATACAGAAATGGTTTGTCGAGATCGGTGTGGAAGAACTTGACTGCACAGAGCACTGACCTCAACCCCATCTAACATCTTTGGGATGAATTGGAATGCCGACTTGGAATGCCCAACTTCACTAATGTTCTTGTGGCTGAATGGAAGCAAATCCCCGCAGGAATGTTCCAGCATCGAGTGGAAAGACTTCCCAGAAGAGTGGAGGCTGTTATAGCAGCAAAGGGGGAAACAACTCCATATTAATGCCCATGATTTTGGAATGAGATGTTCGATGAGCAGATGTCCACATACATTTGGTCATGTAGTGTACATACCCCTACCTGAAGCTATGGGGAACATCAACACTGAGCTAAAGGCTAGAGCTGCTTCAAGGCGCTACAGAGGGTGATGAATACGGCCCAGTACATCACTGAGGCCAAGCTCGCTGCCATCCAGGACCTCTATACCAGGCGGTGTCAGAGGAAGGCCCAACATTTTTTTAAAGACTCCAGCCACCCAAGCCATAGACTGTTCTCTCTGCTAACTCACAGCAAGTGGTACCAGTGCACTAAGTCTGGAACCAACAGGACCATGAACAGCTTCTACCCCCAAGCCATAAGACTGCTAAACAAGACTGCTAAATAGCTCATCAAATTGCTACCCGGACTTCTTGCGTTGACCCTTTTTTGCACTAACTCTCTTGCACTGACACACACACACACACTGAACTGTAACAACACACTCACACATACTAACACTGACACCCCAACATACACACAGACACACATACACTCACCACATATGCTGCTGCTACTGTCTATTATCTATTCCGTTGCCTAAACACTTTACCCCTACCTAAACGGAAAAAAAAAAAAAAAACGTCCCTTTTTCAGGACCCTGTCTTTCAAAGATAATTAATAAAAATCCAAATAACTTCACATATCTTCATTGTAAAGGGTTTAAACACTGTTTCTCATGCTTGTTCAATTAATCATAAACAATTATTGAACATGCACCTGTGGAACGGTCATTAAGACATTAACAGCTTACAGACGGTAGGCAATTAAGGTCACTGTTATGAAAACTTAGGACACTAAAGAGGCCTTTCTACTGACTCTGAAAAACACCAAAAGAAAGATGCCCAGGGTCCCTGCTCATCTGCATGAACGTGCCTTAGGCATGCTGCAAGGAGGCATGAGGACTGCAGATGGGGCCAGGGCAGTAAATTGCAATGTCCGTACTGTTGACAGTGATAGGACGTTTATTGTTTTGCTGAGTTTATATGTACATACTGTAGCTACCTCAATGACCTCATACCCCTGCACATTGACTCCCTGTATATAGCCATGTTATTTTTATTTGTTATTGTTATTCATTTTTCACTGTGTATTTAATCCTCGTGTCACTATTTCTGTTTTCTTTAAGTAAGCGTTTCACTGTTAGTCTTCACCTGTTGTTTACGAAGCATGTGACAAATAACATATTCAAACATTTATTTGTGCACATTTACTACCAGAGGACTTGTGGAAACCCTCATGTTGTTAAGGAAAAAACAAAAGCACTTTCTTAAACTGCAAAGTATGAATATTGCATTTAGCAGTATGGGAGGAGTAAAGTCATGCATGTAAATGCTTGCTACAGTATCTAATTCCCTCTATTGGAGAGTAGTGAGGCTGCTCTGACATCCAGTGGCCTGCACGGTAACACAGTGTGACAGAAAGTTAAATGTGTTAATAAAGTCTCTCCCTCTCTCTCTCCCTCTCCCTCTCTCGCTGTCTCCCTCTCTCCCTCTCTCTCTCCCTCTCTCTCTCCCTCTCTCTCCCTCTCTCGCTCTCTCTCTCTCTCCCTCTCTCCCTCTCCCTCTCTCCCTCTATATCTCTTTCTCTCTCTTGCTCTTAGCAGGATGACACATCAAAATGACTCTGAGAGAAAGATTTGAAGCAATGTATTAACGCAAGCCTAAATTGATAGTAATTTTACTCTTCACAATATAATGCATAACCGAAGATGGACATGCTGCTGGCATAGTAATAAAAAGCCTCTATTCCATCACTTTGTCTTATTAGAGGGAATAATGTTCAATGTGTAATTACATTCATTTATAATTGATATCATATCTCAATATTATTTAGTCAGCCAGGGATGGAGAAATATGGGATGGAGAAATATGGAGTTATACAGTGCTGTCAGACAGATAGATCACACATGATTCAAACACAACATTTTTCAATAAAGTTTTAATATTTTAAATATTTGTCTAGAGAGAGATGGCAGGTAGCGAGGAAGAGCAGTTAATGGCTTAGCATTTTTCATCTTCCAATATTTGGATTAAAGGGGAAGCAACTTATTCTGGCAAACCCATCCTGCCTTAACTTGTCTTGAGGAATAGGTCCATKTTGAAAAAGCAACTTGATGAGATGAACATGCTAGCTGGCACAGCAGCCCTGGTTAGTCTAGGACTCTTTCATTACGTCACTTCTACCTTTTTAGCCGATGTTAGTAGACCTTTAGACAGGTCAACATTCACAAGTCTGCAGGGCCAGACGGATTACCAGGACATGTACTGCGAGCATGCGCTGACCAACTGGCAAGTGTCTTCATTGACATTTTCATCCTCTCCCTGTTCGAGTCTATAATATCAAGATGTTTTAAGCAGACCACCATAGTGCCTGTGCCCAAGAACACTAAGGTAACCTGCCTAAATGACTACCGATCCGTAGCTCTCACGTCTGTAGCCATGAAGTGCTTTGAAATGCTGGTTATGGCTCACATCAACACCATTACCCCAGAAACCCTAGACCCACTTAATTTGCATACCGCCCCAACAGATCCACAGATGATGCAATCTCTATTGCTCTCCACACTGCCCTTTCCCACCTGGACAAAAGGAACACCTATGTGAGAATGCTTTTCATTGACTACAGCTCAGCGTTCAACACCATAGCGCCCTCAAAGCTCATCAATAAGCTAAGGACCCTGTGACTAAACAGCTCCCTCTGCAACTGGATCCTGGACTTCCTGACGGGCCACCCCCAGGTGGTAAGGGTAGGTAACAACACTTCCGCCACGGTGATCCTCAACACAGGGGCCCCTCAGGGGTGCGTGCTCAGTACACTCCTGTACTCCCTGTTCACCCACAACTGCATGGCCAGGCACGACTCCAACACCATCATTAAGTTTGCAGATCACACAACAGTGGTAGGCTTGATCACAGACAACGACGAGACAGCCTATAGGGAGGAGGTCAGAGACCTGGCCATGTGGTGCCAGGACAAGAACCTCTCCCTCAATGTGATCAAGACAAAGGAGATGATTGTGGACTACAGGAAAAAGAGGACCGAGCATGCCCCCATTCTCATCGACGGGCTGTAGTGGAGAAGGTTGAGAGCTTCAAGTTCCTTGGTGTCAACATCATCAACAAACTATCATGATCCAAGCACACCAAAACAGTTGTGAAGAGGGCACAACAAAACCTATTCCCCCTCAGGAGACTGAAAAGATTTGTCATGGGTCCTCAGATCCTCAAAAGGTTCTACAGTTGCACCATCGAGGGCATCCTGACTGATTGCATCACTGCCTGGTATGGCAACTGCTCAGTCTCCGACCGCAAGGCACTACAGAGGGTAGTGTGGACAGCCCAGTACATCACTGGGGCCAAGCTCCCTGCCATCCAGGACCTCTATACCAGGAGGTGTCAGAGGATTTCCCTAAAAATGGTCTAATACTCCAGCTACCCTAGTCATAGACTGTTCTCTCTGCTACCGCACGACAAGCGGTACCGGAGCGCCAAGTCCAAGAGGCTTCTGAACAGCTTCTACCCCCCAAGCCATAAGACTCCAGAACATCTAATAAAATGGCTACCCAGACTATTTGCATTGCCCCCCCTCTTTTACACCGCTGCTACTCTCTGTTGTTATCATCTATGCATAGTCACTTTAATAACTCTACCTACATGTACATATTACCTTAAAAACCGGTGCAACCGCACATTGACTCTGTACCGGTACCCCCCTGTATATAGTCTCGCTATTGTTATTTTATTGCTGCTCATTAATTACTTGTTATTTGTATTTCTTATTCTTATCCATATTTTTTTAACTGCATTGTTGGTTAGGGGCTCGTAAGTAAGCATTTCACTGTAAGGTCTACTACACCTGTTGTATTCGGCGCATGTGACTAATAAAATTTGATTTGATTTATAGGTTGACATGGAGTAGGATACGTCCCAAATGGCACACTATTACCCATATTGCACTACTTTTGACCAGGCCCCATAGAGCTAAAGTATTTAGGGTATAGGGAGTATGGTGCCATTTGGGATGCACAATTCATATAAAACATTATTTACTTGGACCACCAACATTATGACCATAAATAGTATATGCTTCTATTTGGCATATCAGCCTATAAAATAACAATGAACATCGGTCCTCTATAGCTGTTGCCTGTTTGGGGCCCCCTCCCCATGCAGCCCAGCCAGACCCCAAGCTGCTGAGAGCAGTTTGCAGCTTCCCAGCTCCGCAGGTCCAGCTCTCACATATACTTCAGTGCCAAGGTAGAGATATTGATCTTTATTGGATTAGGTAGGCGCAAAGTAGCCTCACTTAGAGGTCAACCCCAAAGTCACCCTAAATCTCTCTGAAGTTTCTAGTGACTTTGCCAGTGTATGGAAATGAATGAGCTGAGGCTAGCGCCCAAAGGCAACTTTAGCACAGTTCCAGCAAGTACAGTGCCTTCAGAAAGTATTCACACCCCTTTACTTTTTTGGTTGTTTTACAGCCTAAATTTAAAATGGATTTAAATAGAGATTTTCGGTCACAATACCCCATTATGTCAAAGTGGAATTTTGTTTGTAGTTAATGTATAAAAAATTAAAAGCTGAAATGTCTTGTCAATAAGTTTTCAAACCCTTTGTTATGGTAACTCTAAGTTCAGGAGTAAAAATGTGCTTATCTTATTGCATAATAAGTTGCATGGACTCATTCCATGTTCAATAATTTTAATGACTACCCTGTCTCTGTACCCCACACATATAATTATCTGTAAGGTCCCTCAATCGAGTAGTGAATTTCAAGCAAAGATTCAAGCACAAAGACCAGGGAGGTTTTTCATTACTTCGCAAAGAAGGGCACCGATTGGTAGAGGTGTAAAATTAAAAAAGCAGACGCTGAATATCCCTTTGAGCATGTTGAAGTTATTATATAGGCTTTGTGTGATGTATCAATACACCCAGTAACTACAAAGATACAGGTGTCCTTCCTAACTCAGTTGCCAGAGAGGAAGGAAACTTCTAATTGATTTCACAATGAGGCCAATTGTGATTTTAAAACAGTTCCTTAGTTTAATGGTTATGATATGAGAACTGAGGATGGATCGACAACATTGGTTATTCCACAGTACTAACCTAAATCATAGAGTGAAAAGATGGAAGCCTGTACAGCAGGGGTGTCAAACTCATTCCGTGGAGGGCCAAGTGACTTCAGGTTTTTGTTTTCTCCTTTCATTTAAACCATAGACAACCAAGTGTAAGAAGTTCCTTTCTACTTAGTGACCTAATTCATCAATCAAGGGAGGAGTGAAAACCCACAGACACTGGGCCCTCTGTGGAATGAGTTTGACACGTGTGTTGTACAGAATAACAATATTCCAAAACATGCATCCTATTTGCAACAAGGCACTTAAGTAATACTGCAAAAAAATGTGTTTGGGGCAAATCCAAAAAACACAACACATCACTGAGTACCACTCTTCATATTTTCAAGCATGTTGGTGGCCGCATCATGTTATGGGTATGCTTGTCATCGGCAAGGACTAGGAAATTTCTCAGGATAAAAATAAACGGAATACAGCAATAAGCACAGCCAAAATTCTAGAGGAAAATCTGGTTGAGTCTGCTTTCCAACAGACATCGGGTAACGAATTCACCTTTCAGCAGGACAATAACCTAAAAAACAACACCAAATTTACACTGAAGTTGCTTACCTAGACGACATTGAATGTTCCTGAGTTGCCTAGTTACAGTTTTGACTTGAATTGGCTTGAAAATCTATGGCAAGACTTGAAAATGGTTGTCTAGCAGTGTTCAACAATCAACTTGACAGAGCTTAAAGAATGTTTTAAATAATAATTGGCAAATATTGTACAATCCAGGTGTGCAAAAAGACTCACAACTGTAATTGTCACCAAAGGTGCTTCTACAAAGGATTGACTCAGGGGTGTAAATTAGATATTTTTTTATTTCATTTTCAGTACATTTGCTAACATTTCTAAAAACATGTTTTCACTTTGTCATTATGGGGTATTGTGTGTAGATGAGAGAAAAAATATGTTTCATCCATTTTGAATTCAGGCTGTAACAACAAAATGTGCCATGTATGAATACTTTCTGAATGCACTGTAGGTCCCACTTTTCAGGCCTCCTCATAAGACTCTGTGGTGTATGTATATCAGAAAAAATGAGAGCAACAGTATAGTAATTGGTTTTATTGGTTGGGAGGTGGACAATGGGTTTTACACAAATGGCACTCTATTCCCTATATAGTGTACTACTTTGGCCTGAACTACTTGGCCAGAGCCTACTTGCTGGGTCTTAAAAGGGAACAGGGTGCCATTTGGGAGGAAACCTACGCTTTGTATTGAGGACAGTGCAGTCGGATGACATTGATGGATGGAAAGCCATTCCCACAAATAAAAAAGTTTAGGAGATGAAAAATGTGGTGATAATTTGAACCGTGATCGTTATTGACCATAAATGCAAACCACAACTGTTCATCTTCTATAATAACTTTTGGATTGGTTATGATAAAGTCGAATTGTAAAATTACATTGTTATTACTATTGTGGTCATTACTTTTAGTGTTTAGTATACCTTAGTTTAGTTTACCTTAATCTAGCTTTCTAGTATACCTTAGTCTAGTTTTACTAGTATACCTTAATCTAGCTTTCTAGTATACCTTAGTCTAGTTTACCTTAATCTAGCTTTCTAGTATACCTTAGTCTATTTACTAGTATACCTAGTCTAGTTTACTAGTATACTTAGTCTAGTTACCTTAATCTAGCTTTCTAGTATACCTTAGTCTAGTTTACTAGTATACCTTTATTTCTAGTTTACTAGTATACCTTATCTAGTTTACTAGTATACCTTAGTCTAGTTTACTAGTATACCTAGTCTAGTTTACCTTAATCTAGCTTTCTAGTATACCTTAGTCTAGTTTACTAGTATACCTTAGTCTAGTTTACTAGTATACCTTAGTCTAGTCTACTAGTATACCTTAGTCTAGTTTACCTTAATCTAGTTTCTAGTATACCTTAGTCTAGTTTACTAGTATTCCTTAGTCTAGTTTACCTTAATCTAGCTTTCTAGTATACCTTAGTCTAGTTTACTAGTATACCTTATTCTAGTTTACTAGTATACCTTATCTGGTTTTAAGTATACCTTAGTCTAGTTTACCTTAATCTAGCTTTCTAGTTTACCTTAATCTAGCTTTCTAGTATACCTTAGTCTAGTTTACTAGTATACCTTAGTCTAGTTTACTAGTATACCTTAGTCTAGTGTACCTTAATCTAGCTTTCTAGTATACCTTAGTCTAGTTTACTAGTATACCTTAGTCTAGTTTACTAGTATACCTTAGTCTAGTTTACTAGTATACCTTAGTCTAGTTTACTAGTATTTACCTTAGTTTCTAGTTTACCTTAATTAGCTTTCTAGTATACCTTAGTCTAGTTTACTAGTATACCTTAGTCTAGTTTACTAGTATACCTTAGTCTAGTCTACTAGTATACCTTAGTCTAGTTTACCTTAATCTAGCTTTCTAGTATACCTTAGTCTAGTTTACTAGTATACCTTAGTTCTATGTTTACCTTAATCTAGCTTTCTAGTTATACCTTAGTCTAGTTTACTAGTATACCTTTCTAGTTTATAGTATACCTTAGTCTGGTTTACTAGTATACCTTAGTCTAGTTTCCTTAATCTAGCTTTCTAGTTTACCTTAATCTAGCTTTCTAGTATACCTTAGTCTAGTTTACTAGTATACCTTAGTCTAGTTACTAGTATTACCTTAGTCTAGTTTACCTTAATCTAGCTTTCTAGTTTACCTTAATCTAGCTTCTGTATACCTTAGTCTAGTTTACTAGTATACCTAGTCTAGTACTAGTATACCTTAGTCTAGTTTACTTAGTATACTTAGTCTAGTTTACTGTATACCTATCTAGTTTACTAGTATACCTTAGTCTAGTTTACTTAATCTAGCATTTCTTAGAGATACCTTAGTTAGTTTACTAGGTATACCTAGTATAGTTTACTAGTATACCTTCGTCTAGTTTACTAGTATACCTTAGTCTAGTTTACTAGTATACCTTAGTCTAGTTTACTAGTATACCTTAGTCTCAACCCAATGGCACTTAAGACTGTTAATATATCACATTGAGCATTCTTAGAAATTCTTAGAAATTCAGTTAGAAAGTGTGATGGGTGCTGGATAGAGCTGCTTTGTAGTCAACTAGAATATCCAGCACCATGTCATTAGCACATCATTAGCATAATTTGTTTATACTAAGTATATCTGCTCAGCCAAATACTGAATACAGAATATAGCAACTCAGCTGTGGCTAAGAATACAGCAACTCAGCTGTGGCTAAACGACTGTTCTGCCGGAGTATTTACTGTAGTTCCATGGTGTTCTCATTTCAATCACCTTCTGCAAGACAGGCAGTGTTGTGTTGTACAACAGATATCTCCTCATTCAGAATGTATGATAGTTATGCGTTTATAAACAGGGCACCATAGTCTTTGATATGACGGTATAATTTTCCCATGGCATAAATAGTGTATTTTTGAATTCATATCTCACCGGGACGCATTGAGACATCTGAGGCTTACAATTCAATATATTCTGGGCAAGGCTATAGCCTGCAAGCCTAGGAAAATGTATTGTTTATCTTAAAAAGCGTTTGTATGCTCATGCATGTTCTGTAGCTATCTTTGGCAGTATGTGAACATTGTCACTATTTAATCATCAGTCGCAATCAGAAATCCAGATGAGCTTTTTCCTCTCTTGTCTCATGTTTTAGGTTTCTCTCTCTCTGTGTGTTTAAGGCACAGTGGTTGGTGCTTCCACAAAGATACGGGAAGACTCCAGCTGAAAACTAAACACTTTCTTCATCTTTTATGGTGGAAGTGAGAAAAGGGATGAAGTTGGTAGGGGGGCATCAGAAAGCTTCTTTCAACAACAACAAAAATGTCTACCAACATCTGTCATGAGAAGCACATATGACCCTAGTCTTCCCCAGATTAATTGGCTACGGGATGGGAGAGATAGCGAGGTGCCGTAAAGCCGCAGAGTAGCGCCAGGCATATTCTATGAGGTGAGCAGCAGAGGAGAAGGGTTCAGAGGAGAAAAAGGCAGAGAAAATGTTAAATTCTCGCCCCCCCCCCATTGTGTAGGGGCCGAGGCCGGATCTACAGTAGGGTTTACACGACTCGATGCTGTGAGATTTCCCTTACGGGTTTAGTGGCACTGCCGTGTGGGGTGTGTGTTGGGGGGTGTGCAGCGAGTCTTTGTTCACAGAGGGAACTGGAGATCTGGAAATCCAGGGTATTTTTCTCTCCCCCACATATCTCCCACACTCATTGATCAGCATAGCGAGGAGCAGGTGGAATCAGAGGGGAGGCAGGCCAGGCACAAAGCATCACACATGACGAAGCCGATAGCTATGCATCGTTGGAGGCAAATCGTGGATGAATATGAATGTCAGTGAAAGTTGATGTATGCCATTTGTCTTGGCAAGCAATCATACATGTGCCTGTATTTTCAGTCCCTGCTTTCCACCCAGAGAACAGTCAGTTAGCTTGATAAGTGATATTTATAGCTGTGACAGCAGCTGAAAATCTCAGAGAGAGAGAGAGAGAGAG
>NC_036863.1:6710041-6734058 GCF_002910315.2 Salvelinus sp. IW2-2015 | reverse complement strand
CAGCGACGAAGAGCGAGAGCGAGAGAGAGAGAGCGAGGAGAGAGAGAGCGAGAGAGAGCGAAGAGAGAGAAGAGAGGAGAGGAGAGAGAGAGAGAGAGAGAGAGAGAGAGAGAGATGAGAGAGAAGAGAGAGAGAGAGAAGAGACGAGGAGAGAGAGAGAGACCTTTCTTATTGCTGGCTTTGGACAAAAATGCATGGTATTTTTGAGACTACACACATTTGATCTGCCAAATCCAGACCGAGTCTCTTCCTTCAGGGTGGTTGTCTTTTCCAGGAGGTAAGAGGATATTTTTTAGAGGCCCTCAACCATCACGGTCACCTAATAATCCCCAGTTTACAATTGGCTCATTCATCCCCCTCCTCTCCCCTGTAACTATTCCCCAGGTCGTTGCTGCAAATGAGAACGTGTTCTCAGTCAACTTACCTGGTAAAATAACGGTAAAATAAATAAAATAAAAATAAAAATAAACCTGCCTGTAATTCAGCTCAATAATGTTGCGACATGTTTAGCTCCAGTGGTGCTTGAGAATGGCCTATTTTACTAGGTAATCAATTTGAGCTCTGATCATATTAGTTTTCTCTGTGTGCTTACCCAGCATCGGCAGTGGCGTTAATATCAGGTGTGGCGTTAATATCAGGTGTGTGACCCGCTGTAACTGGGAAGAAGAAGCAGCCAGGAGAATAAAAACATTTGGAATCGTTTTTATCCCCCCACCCCATTCCTCCCGGGTACTGTGTTTTATGTACGCTGTCAATGAATAGCTGCAGCATTATGGTGAGAGAGAGAGAGAGAGAGAGAGGGATAGAGAGCGTTAGAAAGAGGGGAAAAGAGGGAGATATTACTTTTCTACAGCTATGCTTCCCACACGGCTCATAATCGGGAGATTTAAATTTCACTAACATTGATCCTGATCTGACAACACACATTGAAATGAGAGGTTTGACTGATATTGTTAGAAGCTAGGGGAGGACGCATTCAAAGAGGCATCAGAGACACATCATTGAAATCTCAAATTATTTGACAAGGTGAAAGGAGACTCGAGTTGCTATGAGTTGCTTCTTTCTTTCTTTCTGTCTTGCTCTCTCTCTCTACATTGTGTTATAATGGAGGAGGCGTAAGGTGAGGCAGATGCATCTCAGATGATGCACAGCTGCTCACAGAGGTGACTCAAACCAGGGGTGTGACCTCGACTAGTGATGCCACTGCTATTTCAGTCACAACCACACATCACATATATCGCTCAATAGCAGTAAAGGAAAAACAGAGCTGAAAGGCACAGGGACAGGGAGTGAGATGGTGAGAGGCAGACACTAGTGCATCATTAATGCAGGTTGGAGACTACTGTGTTCCTCCCGTCAGTGAAGGTCAGTGGGATTGTAGCTCTGCCTCTCCAGTCGGCCCGGGTTGACTGGGGTTGAGTCCCAAATTACACCCTATTCCTTATTTAGTGCATTACTTTAGACCAGGGCTCAAATGTAGTGCACTATGTAGGGAATAGGATGCCATTTGGAACTCAACCCCAGTCAAGCCGGGCCGACTGGAGAGGCGAGTGGAGGGAAGGAAGAGCCTAGTGAAGGGTCCTCCCTTGGGACTCCCTTGGACAGGGACTGGGAAAGGGCTGGATGACGGTGATAACATCTGCTTTTATCAGCAGTTGCATGGTTGACTGCAGTCAGCAGCACATTGTTTAGGGCCTGGCAGGCCCATCCGTCTCCATTGGCTGTTATAGGCTATGATATGGATCACAGACAAGACCATCAAGATAAAAATGTCATGGTGATTTGCTTAGTGATTTTGCTTTTGAAGAGCGTTTCTGTTATTATTTTTCGTCTATCTTATCACACAGGAAGTTGTTTTTTAATGTGACAATGTCCTGTCTGGGGAGCAGAAAATTAAAGCAACAGGAAGGAGGATAAAAGAGGATGACCTTTTTAATAATTCTAGCCATGGCAGGTGTATTCAAGTTTGATCGACATTAGATTTTATGCATTTTACATGCATGGCCAATGGATACATCGATGCTTGTCCGCTTCTAAGAGTCAGAAGTGAAATATATTGCTCAATGACAGAGCTCTATTGATTATTGGACAAAAGTTAGCCATTAACGTTTTAACATACTGACACCCCAGTGCAGCTACACACCATATATTGAAGAATTATTGAAAGGCCATAAACACAACAAGCAAAACAAAGCACACACTGACAGCCATAACAAAGCAGAATGATAAATGGTCCCTCAGAGAATAAATGTTGTTTTCGCTCCCGTGGTTGAAATCAACCTTGAGTTTTTAATGTGCCTATGATGATGGCCAGCTACTACATGAAAGCAATTTCATCCGCCACTGAGATCCTTCACTGGCAGGAAAATGCACGGCATCTATTAACGGTGCCTGGGCCTGAGCACATGCATGGAGGCACCTTTGCACAAATCAAAGCCCAGCAAAGTTTTAATAGGAAACAGAACAGCATAATAAAATCTAGATGCGAGCAGCAATGAATGGGGTCCACAGGATGACAGAAAGGACACAAGATCATTTGGACAACAAATCAAGCAGTCTATCTTCTTTTATGTGCAATCAATGAAAGCATTACCATGTTTATCTCTCATTATAAACTGTGTGGTTTGAGCCCTGAATTCTGATTGCCTGACAGCCATGGTATATCAGACCGTATACCAATGGGTAGGACACATTGGTAACTATAAATGTGACCCGATTCAGGAAACTAGGCATATGTTGCAAGTCACAACTTCACATGAGAGCTGTTTGAATGTAAAACATATTTTTAATCAAAATGTGTTTTTTTGGGGCAGAAATACCTTCTCGAACATGTGAACTTTCATGTGCCTTAATATCAAACTTGTATGCCATCTGTAAATACTAATAAAATGGTTAAATTACGAGCCTAGTTGGTTTAGCCACAGAAAAAGGTTGGCAACCTTCCTGCTAGCCATGATTGGCTGAGATAATGAGTGGGCTGGTTATGCCGAGAGATGAGTTTGGATTGGTCTACCATATAGCACACGTCTGTCTATTGGAGCTGGTCAGTATGTTTAAGTAATTGTGTCTAAGCGGCTTAAATTTTTTTTTATCACGTAGTAAAACTGCATAAACCTAATGTCAAGTTAAAGTGTACTGTTAGCTAGCTGGCTTGCTAGCTAACGTTATATGTATGCTCTCCACTTTTTGGAGGACCGAGTTTTGAAATCAGTGGAATTCGAGTATGATAGCTAAGGATGTGAAGAAAACACCATTCTGGATTACATCATCAAACTAAGGCAACCATGAATGGCACCAGACAGGAGACGTGTCCAACCATGATGTATAATGGTAAAATGTTCAGATATTACATGTTTCTAATTTTGACAGAAAGTGTATTTTTAGCTAGTTAACGTTAGCTGGCTGGGTCGCTAGCTAATGTTATGTGTATGATCTTATTCTTTGTATTTCAGACATATTTGCTTGACTAGCTATAGCCATAGAACCTGGTTGGTTAGCTACCTTCAGATTCATGCAGGGTAGTAATTGTTTAGCTAGCTAGCTAGCTACATGTCTTATCAAAAGACTCCACTCTAATTTTGACAAAGTATTTTCATTCCAAGCTAAAGTGTACTGTTAGCTAGCTAGCTAACGTTAGCTGGCTGGCTGGCTCGCTAACTAACGTTACGTCATGCGTTGGGATTCATTGTTTACCTAGCTAGCTATCTAGCTACATTTCTTAACAAAATACTCTCGTCTTAGTGTGCCAGAGTGCAGAATAACTGATGCATTTTTGAACGCTCAACACCCGTTGAATATGTCCTGTGTCAGTAAACGTCGGCAACAAAGCGTAATTCAATTGTTGCCAGCAGCACAGTTACAGTCAGCAACGCTCTGGATAACATGAAAAAAGCCTAACCAGCTCTGCTAGGGCGAGTAAAATGGTCAGAGTGGGGTGTTCTCTCATTATGTGTCTGGAAGTAGCTAGCTAATGTTAGCCAGTTAGCTTGGGTGTTTGACTGTAGTTGTGAGGTCAGAGCTTTTGGAACAACCCTACTTATTGGTCAGAGCGTCCAGTGTGCGCTTTGAACTCGAAACCACAGAGCGATAGGGCGAGTAATGATCAGTAAGCTGTTCTCTTTCTCTTAGATGTCTGGAAGTAGCTGGCAAGTTAGTACAGAATGGTTGGATCAACCATTGGGTGGGGCTAAGGCTTAAGAGGGTATGAACAATGTTGATTGGGTGTGGACAAAGAAGGGCTCTCCAATAGTAGTGCCAAAACATTGAAAGACGGTTTTCTCAAAAGTGAGTTTACAAGTTGATCAACTTTCAAAGCAGAACTACTTTCCCATTGTTTCCTCAAATGCAGTGTATAATATACCATTTTGTAGCTCTGAGTCAGTACTTTTATCCAATGTAAAAAACTGAATTCAAAAGTTGCTACATAAGACCAGGTCGTGAGTCACAAATACAAATGAATACAAATACCCCATCAGAACCCAAAATATAAGCTAGTTTTATTCCAATATTTGCAAACAAAGTAAATGTAAACAAACACTATATGTCCTCAAAACATGGTTAAATCTATAAAAGTGTGAACCACCGCATTTTACCATGGCAAGGTGACTGGGAATATGGCAGAATACAAACAGTGTAGTTATTCCCTCCGTAAGACAATCAAACAGGCAAAACATCAGTATAGAGACAAAGTGGAGTCACAATTCAACAGCTCAGACACGAGACATATGTGGCAGGGTCTACAGACAATCACGGACTACAAAAGGAAAATCAGTCACGTCGCTAACACCAACGTCATGCTTCTAGAAAAGCTGAACACCTACTTCGTCCGCTTTGAGGATAACACTGTGCCACCGCCGCAGCCCACTACCAAGGACTGTGGGCTCTCCTTCTCTGTGGCTGATGTGAGTAAGACATTTAAGCGTGTTAACCCTCGCAAGGCTGCTGGCCCAGACTGCATCCCTAGCCGCGTCCTCAGGGCATGCACAGACCAGTTGGCTGGTGTGTTAACGGACATATTCAATCTCTCCATATCCCCGTCTGCTGTCCCCACATGTTTCAAGATAGCCACCATTGTTCCTGTACCCAAGAAAGCAAAGGTAACTGAACTAAATTACAATCGCCTTGTAGCACTCACTTCTGTCATCATGAAGTGCTTTGAGAGACTAGTCAAGGATCATATCACCTCCACCTTACCTGACACCCTAGACCCAATTCAATTTGCTTATCGCCCCAACAGATCCAAAGACGATGCAATCGCCATTGCACTGCACACTTCCCTATCCCGTTCATTGACTATAGTACCCTCCAATCATAGTACCCACCATAGTACCCTCCAATCTCATCATTAAGCTCGAGGCCCTGGGTCTGAACCCCGCCCTGTGCAACTGGGTCCTTGACTTCCTGACGGGCCGCCCCTAGGTGGTGAAGGTAGGAAACAGCACCTCCACTTCGCTGATCCTCAACATTGGGGCCCAACAAAGTTGCGTGCTCAGCCCCCTCTTGTACTCCTTGTTCACCCATGACTGCATGGCCACGCACGCTTCCATCTCAATCATCAAGTTTGCAGACGACACAACAGTAATAGACTTGATTACCAACAATGACGAGACAGGCTACAGGGAGGAGGTGAGGGCTCTGGGAGTGTGGTGCCAGGAAAATAACTCACTCAACGTCAACAAAACAAAGGAGATGATTGTGGACTTCAGTAAACAGCAGAGGGAGCACCCACCTATCCACATCTACGGGACCGCAGTGGAGAAGGTGGAAAGTTTTAAGTTCCTCGCATCACTGACAAACTGAAATGGTCCACCCACACAGACAGTGTGGTGAAGAAGGTGCAACAGGCAGAACTTTGGAAGTATGCTTGGGGTCATTGTCCATTTGGAAGACCCATTTGCGACCAAGCTTTAACTTCCTGACTGATGTCTTGAGATGTTGCTTCAATATATCCACATAATTTTCCTCCCTCATGATGCAAAGCAACCCCACAAGCAACCCCACAACATGATGCTGCCACCCCCGTGCTTCACAGTTGGGATGGTGTTCTTCGGCTTGCAAGCATCCTCCTTTTTCCTCCAAACATAATGATGGTCATTATGGCCAAACAGTTCTATTTTTGTTTCATCAGACCAGAGGACATTTCTCCAAAAGTACAATCTTTGTCCCCATGTGCAGTTGCAAACAGTAGTCTGTCTTTTTTATGGCGGTTTTGGAGCAATGGCTTCTTCCTTGCTGAGCGGCCTTTCAGGTTATGTCGACATAGGACTCGTTTTAATGTGGACTTTTGTACCTGTTTCCTCCAGCATCTTCACAAGGTCCTTTGCTGTTGTTCTGGGATTGATTTGCACTTTTCGCACCAAAATACGTTCATCTCTAGAAGACAGAACGCGTCTCCTTCCTGAGCAGTATGATGGCTGTGTGGTCCCATGGTGTGTATACTTGCACACTGTTGTTTGTACAGATGAACGTGGTACCTTCAGGCATTTGGAAATTGCTCCCAAGGATGAACCGGACTTGTGGAGGTCTACAATTTTCTTTCTGAGGTCTTGGCTGATTTCTTTTGATTTTCCCATGATGTCAAGCAAAGAGGCACTGAGTTTGAAGGAAGGCCTTGAAATACATCCACAGGTACACCTCCAATTGACTCAAATGATGTCAATTAGCCTATCAGAAGCTTCTAAAGCCATGACATCATTTTCTGGAATTATCCAAGCTGTTTAAAGGCACAGTCAACTTAGTGTATGTAAACTTCTGACCCAATGAAAGTTAAATAATCTGTCTTTAAACAATTGTTGGAAAATGACTTGTATCATGTACAAAGTAGATGTCCAGCCGACTTGCCAAAACTATAGTTTGTTAACAAGAGTTTTAATGACTCCAACCTAAATGTATGTAAACTTCCTACTTCAACTGTACCATGGACCATATTTGGACTTATGGTTCATGAGAAGAGGTTTTTAAAGGTTTTTACAAAATGTCCAAGATGGAGGGAATTCTTTCCTGATGGACCTTATCGGGCAAATTTGTTCAGCATGAGGAAAGACATCTACAGTGCCTTCAGAAAGGTTTAATACCCCTTGACTTATTGCACATGTTGTTGTGTTACAGCCTAAATGTATATATTTTTCTGTGAAGTGAAAACATGTTTTTAGAAATGTTTGCAAATTTATTGAAAGTGAAATACAGAAATCACTCATTTACGTAAGTATTCACACCCCTGAGTCAATGCTTTGTAGAAGCACCTTTGGCAGCGATTACGACTGAGTCTTTCTGGTTACGTCTCTAAGAGCTTTCCACACCTGGATTGTGCAACATTTGCCCGTAATCTTTTACAAAATTCTTCAAGCTCTGTCGAATTGGTTGTTGATCATTGCTAGACAACCATTTTCAATTCTTCCACTCAGGAGCATTCCCTGTCTTCTTGGTAAGAAACTCCAGTGCAGATTTGGTCTTGTGTTTTAGGTTATTGTCCTGTTGAAAGGTGAATTCATCTCGCAGTGTCTGGTAGAAAGCAGACTGAACCATGTTTTCCTCTGGGATTTTGCTTGTGTTCCTCTCCATTCTCTTTTTTATTTTTTATCTTGAAGAACTCCCCAGTCCTTAACGTTTACAAATATACCCATAACATGATGCAGCCACCACTATGTTTGAAAATATAGAGAATAGTTCTCAGTAATGTGTTGTTTTGGATTTGCCCCAAACATAACACTTTGATTTCAGGACATAAAGTTAATTTCTTTGCCACATTTTTTTGCAGTATTATTTTAGTGCCTTGTTGCAAACAGGATACATGTTTTTGAATATTTGTATTCTGTACAGGCTTCCTTTTCACTCTGTCAATTAGGTTACTATTCCTGGGTATCTACAATGCCGTTGATCCATCTTCAGTTTTCCCTATCACAGCCATTAAACTCTAACTATTTTAAAGTCACCATTGGCCTCATCATGAAATCCCTGAATCGTTTCCTTCTTCTCAGGCATCTGAGTTAGGAAGAACGCCTTTATTTTTGTAGTGACTGGGTGTATTGATACACATCCAAAGTGTAGTTAATATGCTCAAACCAATATTCAATTACATTTTCTTTTTGACCAAGTTACGCATGGTCTCTAGTTTCTGTGTGCCAAATTAGAAAAACGTTACCAATCTTTGCTTGAGTTATTTGACCATGTCAAGGGATTTTTTTTTTTTTTAAGAATAACAATATGTTTCACAACTTCGCTGTGAACCCCTAATAACTCAAGTCAAGTGTCTACTATTACTAATGATCTTTAGATTAGCCATTATGAGGAGTAAAAGTGCTGCGAGTCACTTCATTATATCTCAACAAGAACTCATAGTTTCCCTTCGAAATTCCACGTACAGTATTATTAACGCATCTATTTTTGATGCGTTAATCAGTCTGGTCTCGGGATTGGCCACTGGAGAAAAGCAGCGTGGGAAGGGAAATCACATTGGAATGAGAAGTTATGGTCTGGATCTGTCATGGGGATGTGTGGAGCTGAAATATGTCTATCTCTGTGCCCTTTTGATGAATGGGGCAATAGCACTAAGGAGAGGACTGAATAGATTCAAGGTTATTCCAAGAGCCATCTATTTTACTTGGCCAATCTCTTAATCCACATTTTTAGGTGAGAAATAATAGAGATCTGTATGTGCTTTTAGAGACAGATGGATTGGGCTAGTTGGAAGTTCATTGTGTATCGTCCTGATATTTGAAAGCAGCTGTGTCATAAGATGTACTGCCGACAGCATGGTGGTTGACAGTTGGTTGATGTACTCTGTTCCTTTTCAGCATTAGTGTTGAGTGAGAGTCAAGAGAACGGTATTAGTACATATCAAGGCTATACTGAGTGTTTACTAAACTGAATTCAGACTCAGAGCTCAATTTTATACCCTTATTGCAGTATCCTTACACAGTAGCATATTGTATAAACATACAGTACACTTCTCACCATGTCAAATAAAATCATAATAACAGAGAATGTACGCACCTGCTGTAAACTATCTTTGTGTCTTTTCCTTGTCAGTTGACACATCATCAATTAACAGCTCTAAGATATGATGTAAACAATTCTCACAATATAAATATTCAAGTCCTTCATTTACATTAAGCAGTAACTCTATCCAGAACCAAAGCCAAAGGGTTCTCAAGTTATTTCTTGTGCCTATTTCTCCTCTCTGCTCAGTTCATTTTCTCCTTGATTTGTTTTCCTGCATGCACTCTCTCCACTGGCTGAATGAAGTAATTTGATTGCTGGCAGACGGACACGTCCCAAGAACAAAACATTCAAGGCATTTCCCCCTTTCTCCTTAATCCCTGACGTTCCAGAGAGAGTCATTGCAGCACTCGCCTGTTATTAGCACACGCCCGTTATTAGATGTGCTGTGTGATTTTGTCATTTCCTTCCCTCCTCCCCATACCCTGGTCCTCAGGGGAAGCCTGCCTGCCAGGGGGCCACCACAGAGAAGAGAGAGAGGGAGAAAGAGAGAGCTGAGAGAGAGAAAGCACACGGGAGAGAAGAGAGCATGTGTGTGGTGTGTGTGTGTGGTGTGTGTGTGTGTGTGTGTGTGTGTGTGTGTGTGTGGTGTGTGTGTGTGGTGTGTGTGTGGTGTGTGTGTGTGTGTGTGTGTGTGTGTGTGTGTGTGTGTGTGTGTTGTGTGTGTGTGTGTGTGTGTGTGTGTGTGTGTGTGTGTGTGTGTGTGTGTGTGTGTGTGTGTGTGTGTTAGAGAGGTGTAATTGTTTTTATCCTCTAACTAGCCTTTGCCAAGTGAAGCATTTTTGTCTCACCTTGGAGAACCAGCCCTTACACTTACCCAGCACAATGGTTTCACCCCCTCGCTCAACACCCAAACTCCATATTGATTTATTCAAGCGTGTATTTACCCTTTCATCCATTATGCTGCATCTTTCCCAGCCTAAGCAAGTTGTATACAGTGTGTCATCGATCCATTTTTCTGCGTATTTTCTTGCACAGCAGGAAGTATAAATCATATTAAAGGAACTTGCGGAGGATACAGGCCAGTTTAAAAAATATCTGACAGCATTTACAAAATGCAAATGCTCTGGAGGCTTCAGATATGCGGGACTCTCCCTGAATCATTTGCATGGTTAGACAGGCATTCCTTTTGAAAGCTTTCCCCGAAAATATAATGGACCCATAAAAATGACAGGGATATTAAATGAAAGCGTGGAAGGAATTTGAGGGAGAAAGTTGAACTAGACAACGCACTGTCAATTTTCAAACTTTGTTAACATCAAAATTGTGTTAATGAATATTAATTGAGGTGATTAAGAAGAATATGTCACTAATGTAAAATATGAACTGATTCGGGTGTCTTTCAGCTAGAACGAGCAGGTACTACTGAATAACTGTACTGCATGAATGTGCTGATGACTTGATTTTTAAAGTGGCCAGTTGTCTGCTAGTGAGTATAATTGTTTTCCTCACGTAAACACTTACTTTCACGCTGCACAGGATTTTATGTGTGTACTGGAGGATAGTTTAACCCATTGAAATGACAGTAAATGATATGTTCATTCATGATGAAGGTATAATCCTGAAGTAGTGAGCACTCTTCGCTCATCAAACGTCAACAACAAATTCATCCATTTGGTACGGCTTTAAATACCAAACCACTACAACAGTTATGTGATACAAACATGTGATACGTACATCAAATCAAATCAAACATTGTTTGTCACATGCGCCGAATACAACAAGTTTAGACTTAATCGTGAAATGCTTACTTACAAGCCCTTAACCAACAGTGCAGTTCAAGTAAGAGTTAAGAAAATATTTACAGAATAAACTAAAGTAAAAAAGAATATAAAGTAACACAATAAAATAACAATAAGGATGTTATATACAGGGGGTACCAGTACCGAGTCAATATGCGGCGGTACAGGTTAGAGGTCATTTGTACATGTAGGTAGGGGTGAAGTGACATCCGTGTGATACCAAAGAAAGTTACTAATATTTCAGAGATATAAGGGGAAAGTCTAGCTTAATTTATGTTTGTTGAGTAGATACTATCCCAAGGCGAGACCTTGTATTGATATGAGAAATGACCCTTCCTACTGCACGCCTCACCCATTTCAAGGGTAAAATAAGGCCATGAGACCACCATAAAATGCAAATCTCCCCTAAAACTTTTAATATCTCCTTTAATATGAAAACACATTGTTGAAAACAAAATGTTGGATTCTCTCGGAAAAGAGACTCTCTGAAAATTAAATTAGGTTATTAAATTAGGTCAGTGCAGATGACGTAAAGGGGACGAGGAAGGTAACCACTTTAGAGTTTTTAGATGCAGCCCTGGTGTGGGCTACCATCTCCATCTATATGAATGGGGGATGTGGTGGTGGAATAATAGGGTGGCTGTGGTCCTGCTGTATGAGTCTCTATCTGGCTGAGGTCCATCTGTATGAGTCTCTATCTGGCTGTGGTCCTGCTGTATGAGTCTCTAATCTGGCTGTGGTCCTGCGTATGAGTCTCTTATCTGGCTGTGGTCCTGCTGTTATGAGTCTCTATCTGGCTGAGGTCTATCCTCTGTATGAGTCTCTATCTGGCTGTGGTCCTCTGTATGGTCTCTATCTGGCTGTGGGTCCCCTGCTGTATTTGAGTCTTCTCTCTGGCTGAGGTCCATCTGTATGAGTCTTCTATCTGGCTGTGGTCCTGCTTTATGAAGTCTCTTATCTGGCTGTGGTCCTGCCGTATGAGTCTCTATCTTGGCTGTGGTCCTGCTGTATGAGTCTCATCTGGCTGTGGTCCTGCTGTATGGAGTCTCTATCTGGCTGTGGTCTGCTATGAGCTCTATCTGGCTGTGGTCCTGCTGTATGAGTCTCCATCTGGCTGTGGTCCTGCTGTATGAGTCCTCTATCTGGGCTTGTGTGTCCTGCCGTATGAGTCTCTATCTTGCTGTGGTCGTTTGCTGTATGAGTCTCTGTTGGCTGTGGTCTGCCTGTATTAGTCTCCATCTGGCTGTGGTCCCGCTGTATGGAGTCTCTCTATCTGGCTGTGGTCCCTGCCATATTGAGTTTCTCTATTGGCTGTGGTCCTGCCGTATGAGTCTCTATCTTGCTGTGGTCCCTGCTGTAATGAGTCCCTCTTTGGGTTTCTGGCTGTGTCCTGTCTGTTGAGTCTCCAATCCTGGCTTGGTCCTGCTGTATGAGGTTCTCTATCTGGCCTGTGGTCCTGCCATATGAAGTCTCTATCTGCCTGTGGTCTGCTGTATGAGTCTACTATCCTGGCCTGTGGTCCTGCCGTATGATGTCTCTATCTGGCTGTGGTCTGCTTGTATGAGTGCCTCTAACTTGGCTGAGGTCATGTGTATGAGTCTCTAATCTGGCTGTGGTCCTGCTGTATGAGTCTCTTCTGGCTGTGGTCCTGCTGTATGAGTCTCTATCTGGCTGAGGTCCATCTGTATGAGTCTCTATCTGGCTGTGGTCCTGCTGTATGAGTCTTCTATCTGGCTGTGGTCTGCCATAATGATCTCTATCTGGTGTGGTCCTGCTGTATGAGTCTCTAATCTGGCTGTGTGCCTGCCGTATGAGTCTCTATAGCCTGTGGTCCCTGCTTGTATGAGTCCCTATCTGGCTGGTCCTGCTGTATGAGTCTCTTATCTGGCTGAGGTCCATCTGTATGAGTCTCTATCTGGCTGTGGTCCTGCTGTATGAGTCTCTATGGCTGTGGTCCTGCCGTATGAGTCTCTATCTGGCTGTGGTCCTGCCGTATGAGCCTCTATCTGGCTGTGGTCCTGCCATATGAGTCTCTATCTGGCCGTGGTCCTGCAGTATGAGTCTCTATCAGGCTGTGGTCCTGCAGTATGAGTCTCTATCTGGCTGTGGTCCTGCCGTTGAGTCTCTATCTGCCTGTGGTCCTGCCTGTATGAGTGTGCTATCTGGCTGGTCATCTGTATGGTCTTTATTCTGCCTGTGGTCCTGGCTGTATGAGTCTCTATCTGGCTGTGGTCCTGCGTATGAGTGTGTCTATGCTGGCCTGTGTCTATCTGGTATGAGTCTCTGGATTCGTGGCTGTGGTCCTGCCGTATGAGTCTCTATCTGCCTGTGGTTCCTGCCGTATGAGTCTTATCTGGCTGTGGTCCTGCGTAATGAGTCTCCAATCTGGCTGTGGTCCTGCCGTATGAGTCTCCATCTGGCTGTGGTCCTGCCGTATGAGTCTCTATCTGGCTGTGGTCCTGCTGTATGAGTCCTATCTGGCTGTGGTCTGCGTATGAGTCTCCATCTGGCTGTGGTCCTGCCGTATGAAGTCCTCCATCTGGCTGTGGTCCTGCTGTAGGTGAGTCTCTATCTGGTCTGTGGTCCGTGCCATATATGAGTCTCATATCTGGCTGTGGTCCTGCTGTGATGAGTCTCTATCTGGCTGTGGTCCTGCTGTATGAATCTCTATCTGGCTGGGTCCATGCTGTATGAGTCTCTATCTGGGCTGTGGTCTCTGCTGTATGAGTCTCAATCTGGCTGTGGTCCTGCGTATGAGTCTCCTATCTGGCTGTGGTCCTGTTATATGAGTCCTCTATCTGGCTGTGTGGTCCTGCTGTATGAGTCTCTATCTGGCTGTGGTCCTGCGTATGAGTCTCTACTGGCTGTGGGTCCTGCTGTATGAGTCTTCTATCTTGGCTGGGTCCTCTGTATGAGTCCTCCTATCTGGCTGGGTCCATCTGTATGAGTCTCTCATCTGGCTGTGGTCCTGGCGTATGAAGTCTCCTATCTGGCTGTGGTCCTGCCGTATGAGTCTCTTATCTGGCCTGTGGTCCTGCTGTATGAGTCTCTATCTGGCTGTGGTCCTGCCGTATGAGTCTCTATCTGGCTGTGGTCCTGCCGTATGAGTCTCTATCTGCCTGTGGTCCTGCTGTTTGAGTCTCTATCCGGCTGTGGACCATCATGGCCTTGACCAGGCGATGACGGGCCTCTATTCCCACCATGGCGGCTGGCGGGACAGCCAGCTCTGTTTTGAACAGTTTTTTTCCAAAACGCTATTTCCACCAATTTTCCACATTTGTTTATTTTTATCAGAAATAATTTCTTATGGGTACCTTCATGTGTGTGTAAAATATTACTGTTCTCAGATATATTTCTTTAACTTTTTTTTTTTGCTAAACGCTGGAATGGATTGTTTGTATCCTGTATATTTGACTGTGATATGTGGTTGTCTCACCGAGCTATCTCAAGATGAATGCACTTACTGTAAGGCGCTCTGAATAAGAACATCTGCTAAATGACTAAAATGTCAAATGTAAATGTTTTACATACAGATCTCATATTACTGCATTTAATTATTTATTTATTCAAAACGTTTGTGTTTCTTACATTTGACTGTGTAAAACCTAGCAGTGCTACTTATTGCTCTGAGAGTGAGGCAGGTATATAGCATTTTGCAAAAAAAACATGATTATTTGTCTCTCTGAAACTAAAACATAGAGTGATTTTAAACAAATACATGTCTGTCATTGAACAACCCCATGCCATGACTAGATAGTGGAAAAACACAACAATCTCATAACTTCTTAAAACTATAAAAGCTCATTCACGAACATTTCTGAAAATGGATTTATAGCGTTTTGGAATGAAACTCTTAATTTTCACCCTGCCATTTAGTTGGGCCGGCCGGTGGACGGCAGCCAAATGGAGGATGACTCACAGCATTATGGATCTAATGTTGAAACGTGGACAGTTACAGGAGCTGGGTGGCGTAGGGCTGTGCCTTATACAAACTTTATGATGTTGGAGACCAGCTTCGGCCTGTGTATAAATTATGTGTCACTCGACGGTGCACTCATTTTAACCCTGATTTCCTGTGAATTATTAATGATCAACAGGGTCAGGATTTGCTTTTAGTGCTCCCATGTGGGGAGCTGTGGAGGTAAGCGCTGCATCTGCACTCATAATATCATCACTTGCAGAGAATAGACTCTCTCGGCTACCGCGCCAAACAACTTTTGTCCAAGTAATGCATTTGTGAGTGACTGTGTGAATATATGGGTGAATGTATGCATGTGAGAGAGTATAAATGTGTGTTTACGTGTGAGGAAGTGAGAGTACATTTATACTGCATGTGGTCATAGGGTGCCATTTGAGGAAGTGGGAGTACATTTATACTGCATGTGGTCATAGGGTGCCATTTGGGACAAAGACAGAGAGAGTACATTTATACTGCATGTGGTCATAGGGTGCCATTTGGGACAAAGACAGAGAGAGTACAGTGAGGTTTTGGTGTTCGATGACAGGTGTTTAGTTTCCACTGTGAAGTTCAGCTAATTAGCTCATTTTAAATAAAATGTGCATGCTTTGGAAGCTGCTCTTAGCTGACTAATAATTGCTGCCCTGCCTCCCTCGCACGTAAACAATTAATGTGAAACTGAAAGTGTGCTCCACCGCTCTGAGAAAAATGGCTTGATAAGACAGCTGTGTCTAATTGGCAGCGGGGAGCATTGTTTGAGTAATAGCAGTAGAAATGTGCAGGCCAAGACAAAGCAAATAGCATTGGTGCTCTGTAGGCTACGACCCAGACGCTATAGGCATAGAAGTCAAACAGAGGTGTCCTCACATTTCCCATGCAGTATGTAATGCAACCAAGATGATCTGCAATATGGCAAATCAACAATTCAACCTCTCCCATATGGAAAATAATACATTTCAACATAATTTTTGATAAGTTTTTGGGATATGTTAAATATTTGAAATTGGCCAAATAATGTACTACATTTATTTATTTGTTAATACATTTTAAATACATTCCAACATATATTGCTGAATGTATTTCAAATGTATATATACATGTATGTAAAATGTATATTACTATATACAGTATGTTAAATGCATCGGAAAATGTATTTCATGTATTTCAAAATACTTTCTGAAATACATGTATTTTAGAATATAGTTTCACATAAACTGTACCTTCAGAAAGTATTCACACCCCTTGACTTTTTCCTAATTATGTTGTGTTACAGCCTGAATTCAAAATCACTGGCCTACACACAATACCCCATAATGTCAAAGTGATTTTATTAAAAAATGTAAAGCTGAAATGTCTTGAGTCAATAAGTATTCAACCCCTGTTATGGCAAGCCTCAGTAAGTTCAGGAGTAAAAATGTGCTGAACAAGTCACATAATAAGTTGCATGGACCCACTCTGTGTGCAATAATAGTCTTTAACAAGATTTTTGAATGACTTCCTCATCTCTGTACCCCACACAATTATCTGTAAGGTCCCTCAGTCGAGCAGTGAATTTCAAACATAGATTCAACCACAAAGACCAGGGAGGTTTTCCAATTTCTCACAAAGAAGGGCACCTATTGGTAAATTGGGTAAAAATAAATTGAATATCCCTTTGAGCATGGTGCAGTTACTAATTACACTTTGGATGGCGTATCAATATACCCAGTCACTACAGAGATACAGGCATCCTTCCTAACCACAGGGATTTTACCATGAGGCTAATGGTGACTTTAAAACAGTTACAGAGGTTAATGGCCGTGATGGGAGGAAATTGAGGATGGATCAAGAACATTGTAGTTACTCCACAATACGAACCTAATTGACAAAGTGAAAAGAAGGAAGCCTGTACAGAATACACATTTTCATGCATCCTGTTTGAAACAAGGCACAAAAATAATACTGCAAAGAATGTGGCAAACAATTCACTTGTTGTCCTGAACACAAAGGGTTATGTTTGGTCAAAGCCCATACAACATATTACTGAGTACCACTCTCCATTTTTTCAAGCATATTGGTAGCTGCATCATGTTATGGATATGCTTGTAATCATTAAGGACTGGGGAGTTTTTAAGGATAAAACAGAAATGGAATGGAGCTAAACACAGACCAAATCCTAGAGGAAAACCTGGATCAGTCTGCTTTCCACCAGACACTGGGAGATGAATTCAACTTTCAGCAGGACAATAACCTGAAACACAAGGCCAACTCTACACTTGAGTTGCTTACCAAGAAGACACTGAATGTTCCTGAGTGGTTGAGTTACAGGTTTGTCTTAAATCTACTTCGAATCTATTGCAAGAACTGAAAATGGTTGTCTAGCAATGATGTTTGTCTATCAACCAATTCAACAGAGCTTGAATAATTTTTTCAAGAATAGTGGGCAAATGTTGCACAATCCAGGTGTGGACAGCTCTTAGAGACTTACCCAGAAAGACTGACAGCCGTAATCGCTGCCAAAGGTGCTTCGACAAAGTATTGACTCAGTGGTTGGAATACTTATGTAAATGAGATATTTCTGTATTTAATTTACAATATATTTTCCCTTTGTCACTATGGGGTATTGTGTGTAGATGGGTGAGAAAAAAGTATTTTTAATCAATTTTGAATTCAGACTGAAGGTTTACACCATCATTGTAAGGAACTAGTTATTTTGTTGCTTTCACAAAGTTAATTCTGAAGATGATTTATTTCATGTGATTAGAGATTAATTTACGTCTGGCCCTAATTTTAACGTCAACCCTTTTACGTGAACTGAACCTTTGTTTTAATATGGTGAAACTTTCCTTTTTAAATATTTATTTCAATAAGAAACATTGATCATCTTATAGTCTAATCATAGTGTAAAAGCAGGTGGGCCAAGGATAGCACATCAGCCCTATTACCAACAGATAGACAGGCTAGAAATGTTTTAACAGTTACATCTTTTTTGTGAAACTTGCTTTCAATTGCTCCTCCCTGTTGCACACAACAAGCTTCCATTCCCTCTGTCACAAGGAGATTAATGGCTGATTTAACAAGTAATTACTAGTTGGAGGGCGGTTCAAGTGGATTTTGTCCAGATGTGGGAAATTCCCACTTCCCACTTGGTTACAAACGCACCATAACACTGATTACCATCCACTGTAGAGCCGTATTAATACCGCTCGGTGGAAACACAAGACCTAGTCCTACACTTGGACATATTGTGATATTGTGGAGCAGTGTACAATGTATAGTTGTTGTTTAAAACAATAAGAAATAAAATAGTAATAAAAACAGCCTAGTGGCCGATCTCTGGCGCTAGATTTGTTTCATTATTTAATTAAGCTGAACACAGGCACCTGCTATAGTCTTTTCTATACCTCTTGAGATGGGAAAACGTGTTTTTTAGGAAGTTGAACATGTGCTCTTTATGACAGAATGTTAAAATAAGGTGAAAACAAAAGGTATGTTTTTTACTCAGCATCACATAAAAATGATATCATTGCCAAAGTTTTGGCTCGGTGGCCCAAACATTTTTCTTCCTTGATTATTACGTCATTTAAGAAGTCAAATTAAGAACCACTTTGGCCACCATGTAGACTAGATGTCATAGCCTGGAATATTGTCAGGCGTTACATGCATTTGAGCAAAGATGCAAATGTATCTACATGTATTTGAAATACATTTTTTACGTGACGTTAAATACAGTGAAACGTTTTTTTCCCCATATGGGCTAAGTCTGAGATTTTATGCCGACATATGTCTAACGTCTTGCATGGATCCTTGTTTGTACAACTGGTTTATACACATAAAAGCAAGGTGATGTATATGCACACATGCGTGCCTATTGCTTTAGCATCTAAACTATTTAAAATATGAAACAAATAAAGTGGGGCCACACAATATACCATATGTGACCATGACGCTAGTTAACATGATACATCTCCAGCCTTGCACCGTATACCTTTCCGTTTTAGTTTATCGTGGTGGAAGGCTGGCCTACGTTTTGGTGCTCGGGAAAGGGAAATAGCTTGTGTGTCCCTTAGCAGCAAGTCATTTTCTCTTGGCTCTCCATCATCACTTATTCACAGGGGCTATCTATTATGTATTATAAACTGGGTGGTTTGAGCCCTGAATGCTGATTGGCTGACAGCCGTGATAAATCAGAACGTATACCACTGGTATGACAAAATATTTATTTTTACAGCTCTAATTATGTTGCTAACCAGTTTATAATAGCAATAAGGCACCTCAGAGGTTTGTGATATATGGCCAATATACCCCAGCTAAGGGCTGTATCCAGGCACTCTGCGTTGAGTCGTGCTTAAGAACAGCCCTAAGCCGTCGTATATTGACCATATACCACACCCCTCTGGCCTTATTGCTTAATTTTGCTCTGATTGAGAGTGAGTGTTCTCCATTCTGGCCCCTTCATGACCCTCCTTTTGAGCACTAGCTTAAAAAAAAGGTATTTTACTTCATAGTTATATCAAAGTGATTAAATGACTGACTGAGGTGAGAGAGGAAAGTAGATAACATGGTATTGATGATTTGAATGTCTGAAAAGGTATATTAATGCATAGCCAAAGACAACCTCAACAACAACTGTATGTTGTTCTGGAAAACTTTAGTGGAGTCAAACATTTCAAACAGCGTCGAAAACAATGGCCTCAAAGTTCCTAGCTAGGGTCACAGTGAGTTTATTATTCCTTATTCAGATCACATTTTACTGTAACTAAAATACACCGCCTGAGCAATGACAGGCTGCTGTCAACACGATCCAGCCTGAACCGCCGACCCACCAAACAGACCTTACTGGGCCTGATGGAAGACTTGACTGGGCCTGATGGGAGACCTGACTGGGCCTGATGAGTGACCTGACTGGGCCTGATGAGTGACCTGACTGGGCCTGATGGGAGACCTGAATGGGCCTGATGAGAGACCTGACTGGGCCTGATGAGTGACCTGACTGGGCCTGATGAGTGACCTGACTGGGCCTGATGGGAGACCTGACTGGGCCTGATGGGAGCTCAAGATGAAAGCCTGTTCCGGCTGGACAATGTGGTGTATTTTCTGCTTTTGGGCAGAGCGGTCAAACAGTTATTTTTTATTTTAGTATGACTTTTTTTGTGGTTGCTGCTGAGCTTCTGTCTGTCATTGTGGTTTTCCTTCATCATTGTAATCTGATAAGAATGATTCCTGGCCATCTTGAATATCCCATGATGCATTGGGGTTACCTTGAGGCAAATCATCATTTAAACATTAGATCTGAGAGCTCAGAATAAAGACATGTGGATGTTTTATTCAATATTTCTAATTCTGGCTCCTGAAAAGGATAGATTTTATTATACCTTTAATAAACTAAGATATCTATGTAATAAGGTTTGAAAATGGTCCCTGCCAACAACAATCCCTGACCAATTGGAAGATTTCATCTTGCTGTAGCAGACAATGTTTTTGCTCTATGTACAAAGTAACGTTAAAGGGTTTTAGAGCTCTTTAAAACCTCCCCAAGCACTCCAGTGCTGCTGTTTCCAAGGTGAATGGCTCAGCGCTGTACAGTAGATTGGTGGTGTAGATTTTGCATCATTCTTTCTGCACTCCTCTCACTGAGGAGAGAGAGAACCCATTTCAGACAAGCGGACAAAATGTCCCGACTCACAGAAACAGCAGAGCAAACTGGACTCTCTCTCTCTGTCTATCTGTCTATCTGTCTATCTGTCTATCTATCTATCTATCTATCTATCTATCTATCTATCTATCTATCTATCTATCTATCTATCTATCTATCTATCTACTATCTATCTAATCTAATCTATCTATCTATCTATCTATCTATCTATCTATCTTTATCTATCTATCTATCTATCTATCTATCTATCTATCTATCTATCTATCTATCTATCTATCTATCTATCTATCTATCTATCTATCTATCTATCTATCTATCTATCTATCTATCTATCTATCTATCTATCTATCTATCTATCTATCTATCTATCTATCTATCTATCTATCTATCTATCTATCTATCTATCTATCTATCTATTTATTAATTTTGTCTATCTATCTATCTATCTATCGTCTGTCTGTCTATCTAATCTGTCTGTCTGTCTGTCTGTCTGTCTGTCTGTCTGTCTGTCTGTCTGTCTGTCTGTCTGTCTGTCTGTCTGTCTGTCTGTCTGTCTGTCTGTCTGTCTGTCTCTTATATCGTCTCTGTTTACAGTACATTGCCGACCAGCTTGACTGACATGAATGAGATTAAACTATTATTGCTATTTCCGACCTCACCTCTATTTCAAATCCCCATCTTACTCAACCTCTATTTCATTTGATGTCTCTAATTAACTATCAACAGTTCTATTATGCCTTTGTTCCCTGTTCAATTTTAATTTGTTTTTCTTCTGTCTGAAATTAAACCAGTCAACAATTGAAGGAAGATATGGTGCCTCATCTTTACGATAGTTAAGAGGACTTACTAAAATAATGTCTCAAAAAGAGACAAAGTCCATTACAACTATGAAATTGTGGAAAACGACATCCAGTCGCTAGATTCATCTGAATCCGCTAGCATGTATGTTGGGAATCAAACTGTAATCCCAATGACTCACATGTTGTGTTACCAGATATGCAGCTACTTTTGACAGCTTAGCTTTGGAGTGATGCTGCCACTGTAGCCTTTATGCTCCTGAATGGCTTGTACATAACCTGAACACATATGGTTACATTATCATTATGCCACATTTGCTGTTAGGAATGGCTTCAGTCTTCAATAGACGTTTAAAGTTGATATGGAGCTCTCTTTTGCCAGTTTCTGAAATCGGAGAACGGACTGTACTGCAGGGTTTCCCAAACTCAGTCCCCAGACCACAAGGGGAACACGTCTTGATTTTATGCCCTAGCACTACACAGCTGATTAAAATAATCAACTAATCATCAAGCTTTGAGAATTTTAATCAGCTGTGTAGTGTTAGGGCAAAAAAACATTTCACAATGAAGGGCTCTTTTTTATTTATTTAATTTAACCTTAATTTAACTAGACAAGTCAGTTAAGAACAAGTTCTTATTTAAAATGACAGCCTACCACGGCCAAACACAGACGACGCTGGGCCAATTGTGCGCCGCCCTATGGGACTCCCAATGGGACTCCCATGGCCAGTTGTGATACAGCCTGGAATCAAACCAGGGTCTGTAGTGATGCCTCTAGCACTGAGATGCAGTGCCTTAGACCGCTGTGCCACTCAGGGGCCCTTAACATCACTGACAATAATTAACGATCACAGATGTTCAGAGTCCTTGTTAATGAACCAGTGCTTCTTCCTATTACACACGGTACTATCCAAACCTACTTTGTTAGTGATGAACAACATATTCTAGTGCTGGACGGTGTGTTGTAACATAGACATAGAATGTTTCTAGTTCTGTGGCTGTCACAAGGTTTGTCCACTACATACTCCGACACACTGTAGAGGGAGTGCTTGAATAACACATTCAGAATGTTCCTACTATGTGAGGTTTCACCTCCAACCTACTAGGAATTGCTACTGTTGATGTTTTGATGTGGACCTGTGATAAATACAGCACAGTATAATATCAATATTTATTCAACTATTCTTTCTGCCGTTATTTACTTTTTGAAGTAACGATAAAAAGCCCTGCTTCTGTTCTCTATGGAGGGAAAACAAAACAACTAAAACCAACGACTTGCTGCAGACTAGGGGAAGCAAATTAGCTTAAGCCCAGGTCGGGAGGGAGATCCTGGGTTATGTGAAATGTGAGGTACCCTTGATCCTGTCTCTCTCTATCCCCCTCACCCCTCTCACCTCCCCCCACTCCTGACCATCACTGTGATGTGTGAGCGAGGGCGATGCCATCAAGTGGGGCCGGCAATCTCCCAAAGCCCTGGGATGAACAGGAGTTGTGTCAGCACAGAGCAAGGAGCTCCGCAAGGCTCCGCAAGGCTGTAGACAGATCAATCAGATTAAGACGTGTAGCATTATACACATGCGCATACACAGAGGGATACACAGACACACACGCATGCTAAACAGATACACACTCGCACACACATGGATACACAAGCGCATGCACGTGCAAGAGCAGGACATGTTTGTAATAAGTAACATACTGGTAAAACTAGTTAACACTGCCTTTGAATATGAAAATGAGAATAAGACATTTGCATGTATAACATTTACATATTTTCACACATACTCTATAAGTAGACACGTGCACAACCACACACACACACACACACAGACACACATACTTGCACACACATACACACACAGACACATACAGTACACACACAGTCCTATTTTTCTGCCATGAAAGGAACATTTTACTGAAGCTAAGTTTATTTCTGAAGCATGGGTTAGATGTATTTCCGAGGCAGCAGTGTAGGACACATGAGGGATGTGTCACTGCTTTCACACCAGCATACACACCCCTGAGATGGAACTCCGTGTGTGGTAGTGTGTATGTGGGTGAACTCCCCTTGGTGTATGTTTTCAGGTCGTGCTTTCAGACTACCGTGACCTACCAAGACGTCAACCATTTAGTAGCCTCACGAACCATTGGACTATGACTGGATGATTGGACAATTCCCTCCTTGGGATCAGTGTCTATCACGAGACGTGCTTTGCATTCTGACGATCAGTGCTGTCACACCATGTTATTTACTGCCCATATCAGCACCACCATAATCACTTAAGCCCTTGAGCATCATCCCACATCAGAGCCCGATCCCCACTCTCTATTTCTTTTCTCTCCCCATTGAGAATGAACTTAATGACCATCCCTTGGATGTGGTCAACTGCTTTCAACCAGCCCAGCAGCATAGACTGAAATAGCCGTACTCCAACCAAGCATACGACACCACATCGTTCTGCCCTACGAGATTGCGGAATACTCCCCCCTCTTGGGGCATGCCATTTCAGTGCTTTCAAACAACAACCATAAACAGCACAGGTGGAACTAACCTAAAATAGGTGTAAATGATAAAAATATCCCAAGTGGAGTTCCATCTCAGGGGTACGCTGCCTGCGATGGCACTGCTGGTCAGCATGAATTGAGGATGTCACTGCTTGTCACCAAGGCCAACAGAAAACATCACCTCACCCCAAGGGGAGTACACCATACCAACCCCTGAGATGAACTCCACCTTGGGATGTTTCACTGCTTTCACACACCACATACACACCCCTGAGATGGAACTCCACTTGGGATGTTCACTGCTTTCAACCACACCAATGCACACCCCTGAAGCATGAAACTCCCTTGGGATGTTTCACTGCCTTTTCAACAACCAAGCATAC
>NC_036863.1:6700333-6702757 GCF_002910315.2 Salvelinus sp. IW2-2015 | reverse complement strand
CCGTGTGGATGTTTCAATCAAATCAAACAATGCTTTGCACACCACCGGGCATACAACAACCGGGGTTACCTTCGAGGGCTGAGATGGACTTCCCTTAGGTGGGATGTTCAATAACTGGCTTTCCACAAGAGATTGTGACAGGACCAATACATAAGAAAGCTAGTGGATAGTGGTTATTGGAGGTACGGGGCGGAAAGGCGAAGTATGAGGAGGCCATGAGATGAACTCCACCTTTGGCGATGTTTCCCAACATGCTTTCAAAAACAAAAACGATCCATTGGTGGGGGATTAATAGACACACCCCTGAGAATGGAACCTCCACTTGGGATTTTTCACTGCTTTCCAAATATATATTCGAGCATAACACCATCCTGAGCATGGAAGGCTCCCCCTTGGGGGATGTTTCAACACTGCTTTCACACCACCGATACACACCCTGAATGGAACTCCCCTTGGGATGTTTCACTGCTTTCAACAACATCACCACCATATAACGGTGAGTTATGCATTCACAACATACCACCCTGCTGAGATGAATCCCCTTGGGATGTTCATCTGCTTTCACACCACATACACACCCTGAGGTTGAACTCCCTCTTGGAGGTGTATGTGCCTCAATTAACACGCCATCTGAGAAATGGAGGAACTCCACTTTGGGGAATGTTTCACTGCTTTCACACCAGCATACACACCGACATGGAACCTCCCCTTGGGATGTTTCACTGCTTTCACACCACCATACACCACCCTGAGATGGAACTCCCCTTGGGATGTTTCACTGCTTTCACACCACCATACACCACCCTGAGATGGAACTCCCTTGGGATGTTTCACTGCTTCACACCACCATACACACCCCTGAGATGGAACTCCCTTGGGATGTTTCACTGCTTTCAACACCAGAGGGATGGAAGAGGAAGGGGGAAGGATAGGAGGATAGGAGGAGGATCGATTGGGAGGAGAAGGGGAAGAAGGAGGGAGTGAAAGGAATGCCAAGGTCCGCAAGGGAGGCGAGTTTTCTCATTTCCGCTCGGCTGCCCGGTAGCCTGTTCTGCATACACACCCCTGAGATGGAACTCCACTTGGGATATTTCATCATACACCATATTTTATTATCACCTGTGCTGTTTGGGAGGATTGTGCAGAACATGCGTTGATAGGCCTATTTCAGTCTAGCTGATGGTCATTAATGGGGAGAAATGAGTGGGACGCCTGATGTGGACTGATGCTCAAGGCTTAGTGATTATGGGATGGCAGTAAATAACATTACAGCACTGGACCAACGTCTCTGAACCTGCAGATCCATCATCAGCATTTCTAGCTACTAATGTACGCTTTAACACACACACACACACACACACATTACTGAGCATCTGTGGATGCTCAGTAATGTGGATTGAAACCATGTGGATTGAAAACATCTATGATAACTTTCTGGTCATTTGCCAAATTACTTTATGTCACTATCATTAGAATGTGCAATAGCAGACTAAGCAATCTAAACAAACTGGATAAAATTATTATTATTTAGCGAATGCAAAGTCCCTGAGCCAAGCTCTTTATTATACAGTAAATTATATAGCTCCTTCCTATAACCCACAGAGGTGTGTAGCCATTTCCTGCAGTCAAATGATCTAGTGGCCTCATGGGTGGAATGTTATTCATCTTTTTTATAATTTCATAATTAATAAACATATTTGCATCCGGTGTTTCTATGTCAAACAGTTTTGTTATATTTCAGTCGTCTGTGATGTACAGTATATAAAGTGTAATATTGGGATGCAATCTCAAAATTGACCCTGATTTAGCCCACTGCAGTAAAACGGTTAAAGTGTCAGGTGTGCGTGGACAGACCACACCAGCTGCCCGCCGGCCTCTCCACAGCAGCTCTCTGAGCCCTTCAGAGCCTGCAGAGGGATTGGGATCGAGAAATCAATAAAGCCCTATCAGCCAAGCCAGCCAGACGAGCCCAGTGACATTTGGTCTGTGGCCTCCTTCGCCTGTGTTTCTGTGCCTGATATAACCGTCTTTAGAGCTCAGCCTACACTCTTAGAGAAAAGGGTTCCAAAAGGTTTATTTGGCTGTCCCCATAGGAGAACCCTTTTTGGTTCCAGGCAGAATCCTTTTTTGGTTCTAGGTAGAACCCGTTTGGTTTTCATGTAGAAACCTCTATAGAAAGGGTTCTAGATGGAACCCAAAAGGGTTCTACCTGGAACCAAAAAGGGTTCTTCAAAGGGTTCTCCTGTGGGGACAGCCGAATAACCATTTAAGGTTCTAGATAGCACATTCTTTTCTAAGAGTGTAGCCTACTATCTTCCCGTCTGACATTCTCCCGACTCCCCATTTATTTTCTCAATTTCTCCTCTATACCTCTCTCTTTTCCACTTCTCTATACCTCTCTCTATTCCACTTCTCTATACCTCT
>NC_036863.1:6676479-6700323 GCF_002910315.2 Salvelinus sp. IW2-2015 | reverse complement strand
CTTCTCTATACCTCTGTCTGTTCCACTTCTCTATACCTCTGTCTGTTCCACGTCTCTATACCTCTGTCTGTTCCACGTCTCTATACCTCTGTCTGTTCCACTTCTCTATACCTCTGTCTGTTCCACTTCTCTATACCTCTCTCTGTTCCACTTCTCTATACCTCTGTCTGTTCCACTTCTCTATACCTCTGTCTGTTCCACTTCTCTATACCTCTCTCTGTTCCAATGTCTCAGTGTCTTTGAACCTTCTTCACACTCTTTCACCTGTCTTTTATGTCTGCCTCTTGATTTACCCTCTTAAACTGCCCTCCATTGAATACAGAGTCACAGTTTTGTGCTTGGCTCTGAAATACAGATACCTGCCCAGGTCACACCTAAGTGAAGAAGTACTCTCTATTGTCTGTTTAGTTTTCATGTTCACACTCTTGGTAAAATTAACTAGTGTTTGTGCAAGACCCAAGGTAAATGGCCCTTATTTATGATTAATAAATTAAAGGTATTCTGTGTCGGGTAAATAGAGAGCGGCAGCAGCTTATAAACAGAACAGGAAGTTAGGGTAACACTTTATTTGGATAGTCCATCTGTAGATGCTCTACGGAAAATGTACAGACATTTCAACTAACTAGCTACTAATCCTAACCTTAACCATTATCCTTGGCCATTATCATCTTGGCCATGTTCTGTTATAATCTCCACCCGGCACAGCCAGAAGAGGACTGGCCACCCCTCGTAGCCTGGTTCCTCTCTAGGTTTCTTCCTAGGTTTTGGCCTTTCTAGGGAGTTTTTCCTAGCCGCCGTGCTTCTACACCTGCATTGCTTGCTGTTTGGGGTTTTAGGCTGGGTTTCTATACAGCACTTCGAGATATTAGCTGACGTACGAAGGGCTATATAAAATAAACTTGATTTGATTTGATTTGATCCTAACCCTAAACTTAACCCTATCCCTAACTCTAACCTTAACCCTTACCCTAACCCGTATTCTTAACTTACCCTAACCCTAACCTTAGCAAGTAGTTGCTTATCAGCAGATTTGTTGTTAGTATGACCACCTGTAGTCTGAGTAGAACTATGAGTGAGGCCTTATGGGTCATTTGTATTGTGCCCTGGAGTTGCCTTGTAAGTTGTTTTACAAACGTATTTAGGACCTTTGAACTTTTGATGCTTTCTAAAGTGAATAATATTTCTGTCAATTTTATACCATATTCAGCTTTCTGTTTTATATCCACTTTCATCTTCCATGGAAAAGCCCAGGATATTGGATAACCTATCACGACGAAGGCGGTCATGCAGTTAATGGGTAATTTGCAACACTTAATTGAGAAAAATAGTTTTAGTTAAAATTCATATTGAACGTAATTATCCTTTAACGGTACTTCATAATTCTCTCAAACCACTGCCAGAGGGAGTATTTTTCTATCTTTCGAGGTCAGATATAAAAACAGAACATTAGCATTTAATTTAATTGGAAGAATTGTTTTCAGGATACTGTATGTGACACAGGTTGAGATGAGCCTTGTCCTTGAGGCAGAACTGAGCGATTTCCATTAGATGGGCCAGCTCCGAAGTCAAAATTGACTATAATGTAAATATTCATGAAAACAAACATTTGCTTTTTGGTCTTAATTTAAGGTTAGGGTTAGGCATTAGGGTTAGCAGTGTGGTTAGGGTTAGGGTTAGGTTTAAAATCAGATTTTATGACTTTGTTGCTGTGTCAGCTACTGACCACTCTGCAGAGCTGCCTCCAGAACAAGATTCATGACAAAACACTCTAACCTGCATATGTGACCTGGCTGCAATCCTCGTCCAAGTCAAGTCAACTTTATTGAGTTAATTCCAATCCTCACATCTGGGAGGTCATAGAGGGTTATAGGTTGGGCTAGTTTCAGTCTCAGCTCAAATCTTAGCTCTATGAATGTATATGTCCATTGGGGTCGATAGGCACAATGTCACAGACATGAGAACTTATCTTATACACTGCAGTCTCTCACCCAAGCTCTGACCTCTTGTCTATTGATATTAAAACAATATATGTCACAAACACTTTGCCTGATTGTGTCACACAGAGGGAGAAGAGGTTTGACGCCATGTCTCTTAATGTGATTATGTTCATCTGATTTAAACCAAATAGAATGATCTGAGAAATCATTGCAGAATCCAAAGCCTCCTTTTGGAACCTACATTGTATTTGCAAATGCCATATCCTAAGCCTAAGGAGATGTGACTAGCAGTACAGAAACGACGAAGACGGTAGATTGGGGCTCAGTTATTACTCTGTTACTGGAAGTCCCGCATCACTAGAGAAGTGGCACTTCCTCTCTAATTAGAGCAGTTTGGCAGGCCAGGCAGTCTCCCTCCCTCTAAGTGTCCCTCAGTGTTTCAAGGCAGATAACTCAGCCATATCTCTTCTTTTGTGGTTTGGAAAGTTTTCTTTAATTGCTGTTTAAATGTTAATCAGGCTTAGTATGTAGCCTCAGGTACAAATAGAGGTGTTTTATCGACTAAATACAGAGCATGTCCTTCTGCCTCCAGAGTATACTGACATACTGTTTTTGCAGATAGATGTTGTTGAAGATACCCTTTCATTACAGAGACCTGATGCATCTGAAGGGAGCAAAATGAAAGATTGTTATTTCATAAAAGGATTAATAAAGCAAATGTCAATCCATCAAGCACTCAGGGGAGGATGTACACATTCCTCTGGTAAATATCAAGAACTCAGGGGAGGACGTACACATTCCTCTGGTAAATATCAAGCACTCAGGGGAGGACGTACACATTCCTCTGGTAAATATCAAGCACTCAGGGGAGGACGTACAACATTCCTCTGGTAAATATCAAGCACTCAGGGGAGGACGTACACATTCCTCTGGTAATATCAAGCACTCAGGGGAGGACGTACACATTCCTCTGGTAAATATCAAGCACTCAGGAGAGGACGTACACATTCCTCTGGTAAATATCAAGCACTCAGGGAGGACGTCACACATTCCTCTGGTAAATATCAAGCACTCAGGGGAGGACGTACACATTCCTCTGGTAAATATCAAGCACTCAGGGGAGGACGTGATTTTGACTTGTGATTATGAAAAAGAGGATAACAGACGGAACAATGATAGATCGTAGTGACAATGTTCACCCAAATTCTAGAAGTCTTGGATTATTATGAGGGACAATGTCTGTATTCTGCCTAAGCCCACTGGATCTTAGATAGGAGGGACTAATAGATATACAAAGGAAAGACTCAAAGCAGGGACTAGAGATGTGAGGCCCTGTCACCGCTGGTCAGTCAGCATGTTCTCACTGCCATTGGCACAAAGGCTTGGTTGAACTTGTAAGTGCCCATGTAGAACGATTGAGCTGCAGCTCAGACAGGATTATCAAATGACACTTCAGCTTCCCAAGCTAGTCACAACTGAAGCTTACATGGTCCACGAGAGTAGAGAAGGAAGGCTTACTGTAGGCATGCCGGACTTTAAACACCAGAACCTCAGAACTTTTCTCATTGATTTGTTGTGGCCTGTTCTGCAAAGGTAGACTTTAGGGGAGAGAATGGGGAAGGGACGGGGGGAGGAGGGAAAAAGAAAAAAACCAGTGGTTCCGGACGGTGCTGAGCATTTCATCTTTGGTGCTTGGAGAATACAAACAATCCAGTAATCGTCCCTGACCTTGACACCGACAACAAGGTCACTGAGGAGCCGGGGTATTTGCATTCCCACAAATGATTTGCGGATACATGCAGAACAATTAGCAAACTGGATTATAAGGCATCGTGTTGTGTAACCCCCCCCAAGACACACACACCCTTCGTGACTGTACCTGTACTCCTTCCTGGCTGACACCTCACACTTCATTATGACAGAGCACACATCAATACGGCCAAGCCAGGTCAGCCTTCAGCTACACACGCTCTCGCTCTCTCCTTTCTTTCTTTCTTTCTTTCTTTCTTTCTTTCTTTCTTTCTTTCTTTCTTTCTTTCTTTCTTTCTTTCTTTCTTTCTTTCTCCTTTCTCTCTCACCTTCCTGTCTTTCTTTCTTTCTCTCTCTCCTTTTCTTCTCTTCTCCTCTCTCTCTCCTCTCTCTCTCTATCTCTCTCTCTCTTCTTCTCTCTCTCTCTCTCTCTCTCCTCTCTCTCCTTTCTTTCTTTCTTTTTCTCCTTTCTTTCTCTCCTCTCTTTCTCTCTCTCTCTCTCTCTGTGTTGTGTTGTCTTGTCTGTCTGTGTGTGCACGTGTGCATCCTCTGGAGTCTGCTTTATGTAATTAAATGACTTTCATCCTCTAACAATGGAACCGCACCTTTGTTTAAATATTCTAGGGGTTTAGATACGATTATACTCAAGGCAGATTTAATTTGTGTTTTCAACGGTTTTATTATAATAGTAGGGATAGAGGGGTCTGAGGTTGAGCTACAAATGGTTTCATAAAAGGGAATTAAAAGATGACCTCTAGAGCATCAAAACAATGATGTATTATGCTGATAATTTCTGAATTAAATATTATGCTGAGTGATGCTAATCAGATACCCAATATAGTACATTCCTGGACAATAATTCCCAACCTGCCCAGGATGCTTCATCGCTGAGGTTGAGATCCCTGCCGCTCCCCCAGAAAGGTAGCTTAGCCGCTAACCCCAGTCCAGCAATCCGTCTCTCGCCGCAGCTTAGCCGCTAACCCCAGTCCAGCATCCCTTTTCTCGCCGCAGGCTTAGCCGCTAACCCCAGTCCAGCATCCGTCTCTCGCCTCAGCTTAGCGCTAACCCCAGTCCAGCATCCGTCTCTCGCCTCAGCTTAGCCGCTAACCCCAGTCCAGCATCCGTCTCTCGCCGCAGCTTAGCCGCTAACCCCAGTCCAGCATCCATCTCTCGCCTCAGCTTAGCCGCTAACTCCAGTCCAGCATCCGTGTCTCGCCTCAGCTTAGCTGCTAACCCCAGTCCAGCATCCGTCCTCTCGCCTCAGCTTAGCTGCTAACCTCAGTCCAGCATCCGTCTCTCGCCTCAGCTTAGCCCTAACCCCAGTCCAGCATCCGTCTCTCGCCTCAGCTTAGCCGCTAACCCCAGTCCAGCATCCGTCTCTCGCCTCAGTTTAGCCGCTAACCCCAGTCCAGCATCCGTCTCTCGCCGCAGCTTAGCCGCTAACCCCAGTCCAGCATCCGTCTCTCGCCTCAGCTTAGCAGCTAACCCCAGTCCAGCATCCGTCTCTCGCCTCAGCCTAGCCGCTAACCCCCAGTCCAGCATCCATCTCTCGCCTCAGCTTAGCCGCTAACCCCAGTCCAGCATCCATCTCTCGCCTCAGCTTAGCTGCTAACCCCAGTCCAGCATCCGTCTCTCGCCTCAGCTTAGCTGCTAACCCCAGTCCAGCATCCATCTCTCGCCTCAGCTAGCCGCTAACCCCAGTCCAGCATCCGTCTCTCGCCGCAGCTTAGCTGCTAACCCCAGTCCAGCCATCCGTCTCTCGCCTCAGCTTAGCTGCTAACCCCAGTCCAGCATCCGTTCTCCTCGCCTCAGCTTAGCCGCTAACCCACGTCCAGCATCCGTCTCTCCCTCAGCTTAGCGCTAACCCCAGTCCAGCATCCGTCTCTCGCCGCAGCTTAGCCGCTTAACCCAGTCCAGCACCATCTCTCGCCTCAGCTTAGCCGCTAACTCCAGTCCAGCATCCGTGTCTCGCCTCAAGCTTAGCTGCTAACCCCAGTCCAGCATCCGTCTCTCGCGCCAGCCTTGCTGCTAACCTCAGTCCAGCATCCGTCTCTCGCCTCAGCTTAGCGCTAAACCCCAGTCCAGGCATCCGTCTCTCGCCTCAGCTTAGCCGCTAACCCCAGTCCAGCATCCGTCTCTCGGCCTCAGTTTAGCCGCTAACCCCAGTCAGCATCCGTCTCTCGCCGCCCAGCTTAGCCGCTAACCCCAGTCCAGCATCCGTCTCTCGCCTCAGCTTTAGCGCTAACCCCAGTCCAGCATCCGTCTCTCGCCTCAGCCTAGCCGCTAACCCCAGTCAGCAATCCATCTCTCGCCTCAGCTTAGCCGCTAACCCCAGTCCAGCATCCATCTCTCGCTCAGCTTAGCTGCTAACCCCAGTCCAGCATCCGTCTCTCGCCTCAAGCTTATCTGGCTAACACCCAGTCCAGCATCCATCTCTCGCCTCAGCTTAGCCCTAACCCCAGTCCAGCATCCGTCTCTCGCCGCAGCTTAGCTGCTAACCCCAGTCCAGCATCCGTCTCTCGCCTCAGCTTAGCTGCTAACCCCAGTCAGCATCCGTCTCTCGCCTCAGCTAGCCGCTAACCAGTTCCAGATCCTCTCTCGCCTCAGCTTAGCCGCTAACCCAGTCCAGCATCCATCTTCTCGCCTCAGCTTAGCTGCTAACCCCAAGTCCAGCAATCCGTCTCTCGCTCAGCTTAAGCTGCTAACCAGTCCAGCATCCATCTCTCGCCTCAGCTTAGCCGCTAACCCCAGTCCAGCATCCATCTCTCGCCTCAGCTTAGCCGATAACCCCAGTCCAGCATCCATCTCTCGCCTCAGCTTAGCTGCTAACCCCAGCCCAGTATCCCTCTCGCGCCGGTGCCTAGCCGATAACCCCAGCCCAGCATCCCTTTCTCGCTGCAGCCTAGCTGCTAATCCCAGCTCTATCTCCCCTCTCTCTCCTCCCAGCCTAGCTCATAACACCAGCACAGCTCTTTCCCAAAACAGGCTCCATAAATCCCAGCTCAGATCCCACCAGGAGAGCGGTCCCTCCCAAGCCCCAGGGCCTGGGAAGATCAATCCAAGGTGGAGTGACTGCAAGCCTCAGCAGCTTTTGCCCTGCTTTAAGTGCAAATAGATTCAATCAGCAGGGAGTGAGAGGGCCTCCATGGTGAGGGGTCCGGGACTGACAGGTGCTAGGAGGGATGTGTGAGGAGAAGTAAGGTGCAATGCGTGTATGTGTGTGTGTATGGAATATATTGTTCTTTTTTTCAAGGGAGGTGTTAATGAGTCCACCAGAATGGAAAATCACAACACTGTTATTTTCAGTGATTTTATTCACTTTTTTCTGGCGCACACAACAGGTGTTCAAAGTGATTAATGTTCTGTCCTCCAACACAACCTGTCCAACCATCCTTCCTGTTTTCATACTGGGTTTTCTTAGTATGATAGGATGCTGTTCAGTACATGTTGTTTTTCAGAGTCTACTGGCACTCTACCAACTTAAACCCTGGCTTTCTTCCTGTCTATTCCAGTCTCTGTCAGTGTTTCTTCCCACCTAAACCCTGGCTTCCCTCTCTCTCTCTCTGTTTCTTCCAGTCCACTCTGGGTCAGACGGAGGACCCTGCAGGAGGACATACTGTGGGAGGGGCCGCCAGTGTGTGCTGCTGGAGGTGACGGGCCGGGCAGAGTGTGTGTGCCAGGAGAAGTGTCGGCCCACCTTTGTGCCGGTGTGCGGCTCCGACGGCAGGTTCTACGAGAACCACTGTGAGGTGTACCGCACCGCCTGCCTGCAGAAGAGACGGATCTACGTGGTGCACAGCAAGGACTGCTTCTTCAAAGGTAGAACCACATCACCACACAGTGATGTTGTTATTATTGAACATGTTGATGTTCTGATACCAAACAAGTCAAATTGAAAAGATACCATTTTGTTTAATGAATCAAAGGAACTCTAAAACCCGTAGCTGGGAGATAATTAAATCCACACTACAACTGTGAGTTACAAACAAAACATTCTCTAGAAGGTGTTCTAATTATGTCAGTTGAGGACACAGAATTCCTTCTTACAATACAGACAGCAACAAAAACAGTGACGAATGGCTAGACTTTATTTTTCTAAGTAATTCTTTCATTCAATACAAATGGAGTCAAACAAATGGGGCATTAAATAAATGAAAGAGGGAAATGATTTGTGCCTCATCCATTTGTAGTCTGTGTCCTGGCACTCAAGGCTATTGTCCTGGAAACCATATCAATGCACATATTGGTCTCTTACCGTATGCAGTCTCCATTATAAGAGGTTGTATTCAGCTTCTATATGCTTTTATATTGTACTAGGATTCATTTCAATTAATGAATTGAGCCAGTTCGAATGGCAGGCTTGTATGTAGGAAATGTCCTTTACATGTATGTTGAGTTTTCATATCTAATTCAAAGTATGGCATAAGCATCCCAGCAATATTTAACATCTGCACATATATTCTGTCAAACCTGCAACTTCAGTTTGCTAACAGCTTCAATTCATAACAAATTACCTCGGATCACAAATACTGCATTGATTATCATTGGACTCCCAGACCCTTCCCTCCTGAACAAATGTGCAATTCAGGAAAACAACCTTCCTTATTATCCATAATGCAGACCACCCACTCAGTCACTGCTTCGACCCCCTGCCATCAGGATGTATCTACTGGTCGGTAAAAGGCCACTCTAATACAATATAACAGTAGCAGTGTTCTAATGTTAAGCTCCTCTGTTTCACTGTCGATACTGGGACAGTGAAGGTTGTTTCTTGTTGTTACACATCACACTGAACAATGTAACAGCCAGTAGGCAGCACTACATCTATTATTTACTGACTGTTTCCCTGTTGATAATGTTTACTGCTTTTCATTGCTTGGTCTGGGACGGGGAAGGCTGTGTCTTGCTGTCTACCTGTGGTGAAAAATAATTTCCCCTTGAAGACCCGTGAACAGTATCCATTGAGTCCTTACTGTCTACAAGAACGTATGCATGACTGGCTGAGGAGGCAATGCCCCTACTCGTCTCTACTCCTCTAAAGATAATTTCCCATTTTGACTGGGACAGTAAAACACAGTAATTATCAGCCTTAAGCTTCTATCAATAGAAGCAAGTAGTGGAATACAGTACATGGTTTACAATGGTGTCATGTGAAGCTGGGTCCAGGAAGTTAGAGAGGAGAAGTGAACATGCAGAAATGTTCTGTCATCTCACATTAGAGCGCCAGAGATCCCCGGCAGACACTACCATGCATGCTTCATCCAAATTAGGCAGGTGTTCAATCGCAACATTACACTTGATTACCGTTTCAGTGCAAGCCAGCGACGGAAGAGGCTCACATAAGTAGTAATGCTCAAATGTCAGTGAAGACTTATTTGTTTACCTTCCTGTGTGAAGAGCGGTGGGGTGGAACATTATAGAGTCTGCTGAAAATGCAAGGATTAGGTACAGATGTAGGATCTTCATTTGAAGCCAGTTTTCTACAGCAGGAAAATAATCCTGCAGGAACATGAAATGTGAATCATTACGTGGATTGTAATTAATGGACATTTTTGTAGTTGTTGATGCACTTTTCGTGAGGGAAAATCAAGTCTTAATTTTCAAGGTGGAAATTACAAACTTCAGAAGCATTTTAAAACCTCAAATACACTACTAGTTTTACATTTGCTGCACTGCAAAAGGGTGATCAAATTAAAATCTTATATCTGTTATGAGTCTAATTTTAATACAGCATTATGACCTCAAATGGTATTTATAAGACTGTCACCACCATTATCAACCGTACAAAAACACACAGAAATAGACTAAAGTGTTAATTTTTCTAAAACCGCAAAAGAATCAGCATGAGATTGAAGGATTCAGAGCAAAGAAAATATTATTCTATCAAATGATGACTGAAAACCAGCTGTCCTCTAAGAACCATTTTAAATGGTTAAGTATTATGGACAAAATGAGTCAGGGTGAAGGGGATTGGCATAACAGTCCCTTATCTAGAGAAAACTGTACAAAACCCACGTTTTACTATCGCTTTCCTTATGGATGGCGACAAGGTGGAGGAGGACGTATAGGAAAGTGCTTTAGGCTTCTCCCCCTCAACACCTTATTCCTCTGTTTCCCCCACACAGAAATACTCTTTCAACCCCTTTGTCAACCAATCATTTTGAAGCCAATAGGAAGAGATTGCAGCCTGCCATCCACTCAATAGTATTGATGTAAGTCTTTGGCTCTTGGCCATTGGCCTGTGACAAGCTGGAGATATGATTGTGGGGTGCTCTAGAAATGCATATGGAATCCTGGCTCAGGCTTTTGTCGTATTTCGTGGTGACGTTACTCTAGTGTTTCAACAAGGAGTGTAGCTGATGGGAATACAATAAATCACCAGCCATCACCTTTCCCTCCAAACACATCCAGGTGGCATACTGTACATCCTTGAATACACACGCAAACACAGATGCACATGCACACCACACTCAGACACACAGACTACCCACACAAGAATGATCAGGCCCTACACCCAAACAAGGGCACTGCGTTCATCCACCTCTGGCCTGCTCGCCTCCCTACCTCTGAGGAAGTACAGTTCCCGCTCAGCCCAGTCAAAACTGTTCGCTGCTCTGGCACCCCAATGGTGGAACAAACTCCCTCACGACGCCAGGTCAGCGGAGTCAATCACCACCTTCCGGAGACACCTGAAACCCCACCTCTTTAAGGAATACCTAGGATAGGATAAAGTAATCCTTCTACCCCCCCCCCCCCCCCTTAAAAGAGTTAGATGCACTATTGTAAAGTGGTTGTTCCACTGGATATCATAAGGTGAATGCACCAATTTGTAAGTCGCTCTGGATAAGAGCGTCTGCTAAATGACTTAAATGTAATGTAAATGTAAGAACTGGTCAGCAAATTACCCCACAGCACAACTCCATTGCTTGTTTGGAAATTAATACAAACAAGAGAACAACTTTGTTTGCCCTTGTCTTTACTTCTGAACAACATCCCGGGTCAGGCCCATTTCCCGACCCCCCTTTAATTAAAACAACTCTCGCTAAAACAATCCAAACAGAGCTAACAGAACTTACATGGCTGATTATTTGAATAGCTTTCATCTCCTGAATGATGGACCACAACAAAGCACAGCCTGTCTGCTGCAGCCTGCAGCACAGCAGGAGGTCTGTGAAGCAGCCAGGCTGACCGACCGATTTCTTCTTCCCATTCAGCCAGCCCAATCCAACGCCCCCATCTTCCAACACAGACGGGGTGAAGTTACAACTCACCAGCAGTGTGTGTCCTAAATGGTCCCCTTCTCCCTACCCTTCTCCCTACCCTACCTCCTACCCTTCCTTCTACCCTTCTCCCTACCCTACCTCCTACCCTTCTCCCTACCCTTCTCCCTACCCTACCTCCTACCCTTCCTCCTACCCTTACTCCTACCCTTCTCCCTACCCTTCTCCCTACCCTTCATCCTACACTTCTCCCTAACATACCTCCTACCCTTCCACCTACCCTTACTCCTACCCTTCTCCATACCCTTCTCCCTACCTTTTTTCCCTACCCTTCTCCCACCCTTCACCCTACCCTTCTCCCTATCCTTCTGACTACCCTTCTGCCTACCCTTCCTGCTACTCTTCTCCCTACCCTTCTCCCTACCCTTCTCCCTACATTGACCACGGTCAAAAGTAGCGCACTAGGGAATAGGGTGTTTTTTGGGATGAGGCCCCAGCCTGTAGATTGCGTTTAAAAATGACTCTCCCAGGATCAGACCGAGTTCAGAAACAAGCAATTGAGGGGCCATTGCCGCTCCACGCGATTCCTGATAATAATCAATCGGACACGTCACATGTCGGACAAATTAGAGCAACCGCGATGGATGGAAGTTCACTTGTCCTCCTCTTCTGTTTTTCTTCTCTCAGCATTTGACTGCTCTCTGGTCTCTTATCGGTCTGCTTGGTTTGATGTCTGGCTGTGGTTATTGCATTAGCTATCAAAACTGCTTTTCACTGTGCCCTGTGCTCACAGTGTGGACTCTTTTCTTAAGTGTCTGTCTTATTGCTTGCTGATCTTTGACCCCTTGTGTCTAAAGCCATTAGCTCAGTTACAAAAACACTTTGGTTTTGGAGGAGTAGATCAGTTTCAGGCACAGTTCACACCCTGCAGACCTCAGCCAACCGCTTGCAGGGCCACCCGGGTTCACAGTGTGAAGCGGAGGTCTGTACACAAGCCAGTAATGTACACGATGCTGAATACTGTGCAGTATATGGCTCGTCATACCACTGCAATGTCATGTCATTTTATAGCTACATCAAATTGTTTTACTCTCATTATTCTAAGTATGAATTGTTTGTAAGTTATACACACAAACCTGTTCTGTCTGTAGTTTTCCTACTTCCAAGAATGTCATTGTTTTAATGTCATATTAAACAATGTTGAGCAATATTTTGTACTGAAACTGAATAGTCTGAGTATACAAAACATTAAGTTACAAAACTTCCTAATATTGAAGTTGGCTGGATGTCCTTTGGGTGGTGAACCAATCTCGGTATACTCAGGGAACTGTTGTGTGAAAAACCCAGCAGCGTTGCAGTTCTTGACACAAACCGGTGCGCCGGGGACCTACTACCATACCCCGTTCAAAGGCACTTAAATATTTTGTCTTGCCTATTCACCCTCTAAATGGCACACATACACCATCCTTATTTAACCTGTTTATCAACAAGGGTTCATAGTGTTCACCTGGATTCACCTGGTCAGGCAACAGTATGTCATGGAAAGAGCAGGTGTTCATAATGTTTTGTACACTCAGTTTACAAACTACGGTCCCTTACCTCCATTATATGGCACCCTGTATGGGGACACCCTGTATGGGGACACCCTGTATGAGGACACCCTGTATGAGGACACCCTGTATGAGGACACCCTGTATGGGGACACCCTGTATGAGGACACCCTGTATGAGGACACCCTGTATGGGGACACCCTGTATGAGGACACCCTGTATGAGGACACCCTGTATGAGGATACCCCTGTATGGAGCGACACCTGTATGAGGACACCCTGTATGAGGAACACCCTGTATGAGGGACACCCTGTATGAGGGACACCCTGTATGGGGACACCCTGTTATGGAGGACACCCTGTATGAGGAACCCTGTATGAGGACACCCTGTATTTGAGGACACCCTGTATGAGGACACCCTTTAGTTGGGGACACCCTATGTTATGAGGAAACCCTGTATGAGGACACCCTGGTATGGGGACACCCTGTATGAGGACCCACCCTGTATGAGGACACCCGTGTATGACCCTATGAGGACACCCTGTCATGAGGACACCCTGTATATGGGACACCCTGTATGAGGAACACCCTGTATGGGCACCCTGTATGAGGACACCCTGTATGGGGACACCCTGTATGAGCGGACAACCCTGTATGAGGACACCCTGTATGAGGACACCCTGTTTGAGGACACCCTGTATGAGGACACCCTGTATGAGGACACCCTGTATGGGGACACCCTGTATGAGGACACCCTGTATGAGGACACCCTGTATGAGGACACCCTGTATGAGGACATCATGTCTGCATCCCAAATGGAACCCTACTTCAAATCAAATCCAATTGTATTTGTCACATGTGCCAAATACAACAGGTAGACCTTACAGTGAAATGCTTACTTACAAGCCCTAAACCAACAATGGTTTAAGAAGTAATTATTTATTTTTTTAAGTAAAAAATAGAAAATAAAAGTAACAAATAATTCAACAGCAGCAGTAGAATAAGAAGCGAGGCTATATACAGGGTGTACCGGTACAGAGTCAATGTGCGGGGGAACCGGTTAGTCGAGGTAATTGAGGTTATATGTACATGTAGGTAGAGTTAAAGTGACTATGCATAGATTATAAACAGAGAGTAGCAACAGCGTAAAAGAGGGGTCTGGGTAGCCCTTTGATTAGCTGTTCAGGAGTCTTATGGACCTAGACTTGGCGTTCCGTTACCACTTGCTGTGCGGTAGCAGAGAGAACAGTCTATGACCAGGGTGGCTGGAGTCTTTGACAATTTTTAGGGCTTTCCTCTGACACCTATAATTTCACCTATATATCCTATATTTCTTTTGATGAGAAAAAGTATTGCACTATGGACCTTGGTCAAAAGAGCCTCTTCACACTTACTAGACTTTTCAAAAAAAATACAGTTGGCAACACCTATTACTCAAATGTAAACTTGCGTACTTGCTACGTCTCGACCACTACCTACCGGAGGTAGCGCATGACACCTGCCTGACAGTTGCAACCCTTGAAGCAGGGCAGTGTAAACAGAATTGTCTAGTTGAGCCAACAGCTCTACAGTAAAAATGGTAATAGCAGAGCAATGTTTTTGAAACAGTTGAAATGTATAGACATTTACCTAATATTTGAGACTTGTTTTGAGTTTTTACCTGAAATTGCGGTAACAGCCTGATACATTCTGAAATTGTCACAGTAACTGCCGGCTGCACTGAGCCAGGTAAAGCTATGGAAGCCCGTCCCCACCACCTAAAACATGTCAAATGTAGATCATACACGTAGATGTTTTCCATTTGTAACATTGTGTGGTGATGGGTGGGAAATTGTTTTCTTGGGGCTAACCTAACCAACTGTGGACTCCTTGAAAATTAGAATTATTTTTCGCCACACCGCTCCTCAGACTCGCCTTCATATTTTGTAGTGGGAATATGGCCTAAACCGTGCCACTTATATTGTAAAGTTGTGCAGGGCACATATAACTGCCTGAGAAACTACCATTCCTTCTTCTTCTTAATCAGGGCCGTGCTATTGAGTGTTTTGCCAGCCAGGTGAGATGTGGCCATGCCCCAGGCCTCCCTTGACAGCACTTCATGTGTTACAGTTTTGTTATTAACAACCCTTCTAACAATCCCCATCCTTCTCAGTTCTCTCATGAACACCTCCCCCCCACCCGTCCTCACGGTCACGTGCTCACCTCATTAAGTTTATTCCTCCCCACAGATTCATTATGTGAAAGTAGTATTTGCTGTGTGGAAATGGATGCCCTGTCCCGGATAGAAATGTCCCCAGCTCCTCCATTAGTCCCCTGTATTATACATATCACTCGCACCTATGAAAATAGAAAGGTCGTTTGGTCGCTGTACATGCTGGTGAGCTGGTGAACATTCACAGACAGTTTGACTGCAGAGCCATTACAGCCCAGTGGTCCCTGCCTGCCAACGCCCTGCTGCTAGCCCAGATCTTTTAACTTCCTCCACTGCGAATGGCGGCGCAGATGGAGAACAAAACACGCCCACGGTTACCGTTTAGACAAAATGGCCGTGCTGTGGCGTTGTAGTGTTGTGGCTCAGTAGGGACATGTTGGGACAGCTTTACTGTGCATGGTGCTTTTAAGGCTATCAGACCCTGCTTTATGGACCATTGTGCCATCTTCCTGTTTGTCACATCGTACACTAAAACCCCTCTCAGTGGCCATGAGGCAGTCAGCCTACATACTGTTCACACCAGACCCGGGCTGGATCCCAAATGACATTGTGTTTCCTTTATTGTGCACTACTTTTGACTAGAGCCCTATGGGCTACTGTTTATACACACTGTATATTTATTTATATACTGGATTTTTGATATAGCTCACTTAATAAATCTACTGCTGTACATATCAGTCTTAGTTTAGCTTGTGTAAATTTCCCCGGTGTACACACAGTGCATTCAGAAAGTATTCAGACCCCTTAACTTTTTCCACATTTTGTTACATTACAGCCTTATTCTAAAGTTGATTAAATTGCTTTTTTTCATCAATCTACACACAATACCTCATAATGACAAAGCAAAAACATGTTTTTTGAAATTTTAGCAAATGTATAATTTTTTTAAATGAAATATCACATTTACATAAGTATTCATACCCTTTACTAAGTACTTTGTTAAAGCATCTTTGGCAGACTCGAGTCTATGATGCTACAAGCTTGGAACACCTGTATTTTTTGTAATTTCTCCAATTCTTCTCTGCAGATCCTCTCAAGCTCTGTCAGGTTGGATGGGGAGCATCGCTGCAAAGGTATTTTCAGGTCTCTCCAGAGATGTTCGATCGGGTTAAAGTCCAGGCTCTGGCTGGGCCACTCAAGGACATTCAGAGATGTGTCCCGAAGCCACTCCTGTGTTGTCTTGGCTGTGTACTTAGGGTCGTTGTCCTGTTGGAAGGTGAACCTTTGCCCCAGTCTGAGGTCCTGAGCACTCTGGAGCAGGTTTTCATTAAGTATCTCTCTGTACTTTGCTCCGTTCATCTTGCCCTCAATACTGACTAGTCTCAGAGTCCCTGGCACTGAAAAACATCCCCACAGCATGATTCTGCCACCACCATGCTTCACCGTAGGGATGGTGCCAGGTTCCTCCAGACGTGATGTTTGGCATTCAGGCCAAATAGTTCAATCTTGGTTTCATCAGATCAGAGAATCTTGTTCCACATGGTCTGAGAGTCATTAGGTGCCTTTTGGCAAACTTCAAGTGGGCAGTCATGTGCCTTTAACTAAGGAGTGGCTTCCGTCTGGCCACTCTACTATAAAGGCCTTATTGGTGGAGTGCTGCTTAGATGGTTGTCCTTCTGGAAGATTCTCCCATCTCCACAGAGGAACTCTGGAGCTCTTTCAGAGTGACCATCGGGTTCTTGGTCACCTCCCTGACCAAGGCCCTTCTCCCCTGATTGCTCAGTTTGTCCAGGCGGACAGCTCTAGGACGAGTCTTGGTGAATCCAGACTTCTTAAGAATGATGGAGGCCACTGTGTTCTTGGGGATCTTCAATGGTGCAGACATTTTTTTGGTGTCCTTCCCCAGATCTGTGCCTCGACACAATCCTGTCTCGGAGCTCTACAGACAATTCCTTCAACCTCATGGCTTGTTTTTTTCTCTGTGGGACCTTTACATAGACAGGTGTGTGCCTTTCCAAATAATGTCCAATCAATGGAATTTACCACAGGTGGACTCCAATCAAGTTTTAGAAACATCTCAAGGATGATCAATGGAAACAGGATGTACCTGAGCTCAATTTCGAGTCTCACAGCAAAGGGTCTGAATACTTATGTAAATAAGGTATTTCTGTTCTTTGATACATTTGCAAACATTCCCAAAAACCTGTTTTCGCTTTGTCATTATGGGGTACTTTGTGTAGATTGACGATATAATCTATTTTAGAATAAGGCTGTAACGTAACAAAATGTGGAAAAAGTAAAAGGGCCTGAATACTTTCCGAAGGCACTGTATGTATAGCTTGCAGTTTGATACTGTTACAGTGCTATTTGGGTTGTTAATTGGATTCGTCAAACTATTCTTGATTTCTTGCTTTTCTTTTTTGTATGTTTCTTTACATATTAGCTGTTTGACATTTGACTGCATTGTTAAAAGCTAAACTCAGCAAAAAAAATAAACGTTCTCTCACTGTCAACTGCGTTTATTTTCAGCAAACTGTACATGTGTAAATATTTGTATGAACATAAGATTCAATAACTGAGAAATAAACTGAACAAGTTCCACAGACATGTGACTAACAGAAATGGAATAATGTGCCCCTGAACAAAGGGGGGGTCAAAATCAAAAGAAACAGTCAGTATCTGGTGTGGCCACCAGCTGCATTAAGTACTGCAGTGCATCTCCTCCTCATGGACTGCACCAGATTTGCCAGTTCTTGCTGTGAGATATTACCACACTCTTCCACCAAGGCACCTGCAAGTTCCCAGACATTTCTGGGGGGAATGGCCCTATCCCTCACCCTCCAATCCAACAGGTCCCAGACGTGCTCAATGGGATTGAGATCCGGAATTTCGCTGGCCATGGCAGAACACTGACATTCCTGTCTTGCAGGAAATCCCGCACATAACGAGCAGTATGACTGGTGGCATTGTCATGCTGGAGGGTCATGTCAGGATGAGCCTGCAGGAAGGGTACCACATGATGGAGGAGGATGTCTTCCCTGTAATGCACAGCGTTGAGATTGCTTGCAATGACAACAAGCTCAGTCTGATGATGCTGTGACACACCGCCCCAGCTCCACCTCCAAATCAATCCCCTCCAGAGTACAGGCCTCGGTGTAACGCTCATTCCTTCAACGATAAACGCGAATCCGACCATCACCCCTGGTGAGACAAAAACTGTGAATCGTCAGAGAAGAGCACTTTCTGCCAGTCCTGTCTGGTCGAGTGACGGTGGGTTGGTGCCCATAGGCGACGTTGTTGCTGGTGATGTCTGGTGAGGACCTGCCTTACAACAGGCCTACAAGTCCTCAGTCCAGCCTCTCTCAGCCTATTGAGGACAGTCTGACCACAGATGGAGGGATTATGCGTTCCTGGTGTAACTTGGGCAGTTGTTGTTGCCATCCTGTACCTCTCCCGCAGGTGTGATGTTCGGATGTACCGATCCTGTGCAGGTGTTGTTACACGTAGTCTGGCACTGCGAGGACGATCAGCTGTCCGTCCTGTCTCCCTGTAGCGCTGTCTTAGATGTCTCACAGTGCGGACATTGCAATGTATTGCCCTGACCACATCTGCAGTCCTCATGCCTCCTTGCAGCATGCCTAAGGCACGGTCACGCAGATGAGCAGGGACCCTGGGCATATTTCTTTTGGTGTTTTTCAGAGTCAGTAGAAAGGCCTCTTTAGTGTCCTAAATTTTCATAACTGTGACCTAAATTTCCTACAGTCTGTAAGCTGTTAGTGTCTTAACGACCGTTCCACCGTTTTTGGGGGGCTGAGTTTAGTAACACAAGCATTTCGGTGTTACTAAACAGTTCCCCTGGTGTATTCCCAACACAGGCTGCGACTGGTCCCACTCATTGCAAGATCCTGGAGCTTTCTCTCTCTCAGAGATGGGTTCATCCTTGTCTGTCAACTATACATTTGCCCTCACAGTCATTCGGAGAAAAATAAATAATCCCCTTTGAAAAAATGGTGTGCTGTGTATTCATGGTTAAGATACTTTGACATGGTTGTCACAACACTGGTATCACTTGTCTGCTTCTCCTGTTCATTCAGCGCTCCTCTCCAGCATAATAGAACCATCTGGGTTTAGCTTCCAATTGCCTGTTGGCCTTCGTACGCCAAAGATTTAATTGAAATTTGAGATATGTCTGGGAAATGTTGCTTTGAATTCAATGTCTTTCAGTGTAAGTGTAATAATTCCTTCCTGTTTTTGCCAGCAAAGAAAATACTTCTAATGCGTCAGAATCAGACATATTTAATAAAAGTTTATTTTGCGATGTCAAAATGTATTTTGTTCAAGCTATGTCTCTATCACTGTCTATCTCTCTGTCTCTCTCTGTCTCTGTCTCTCTCTGTCTCGCTGTCTCTCGCTGTCTCTCTCTCTCTCTCTCTCTCTCTCTCTCTCTCTCTCTCTCTCCGTCTCTCTCCTCTCTCTCTCTCCGTCTCTCTCTGTCACTGTCTCTGTCTCTCTCTCTGTCTCTCTGTCAATTCAATTCAATTCAATTCAAGGGCTTTATTGGCAATGGGAAACATGTGTTAACATTGCCAAAAGCAAATGAGGTAGACAATACACAAAAGTGAAACAAACAAAACGATATTAACAGTAAACATTACACATACAAGAAGTTTCAAAACAATAAAGACATTACGAGTGTCATATTAATATATTACAGTGTTGTAACAATGATACAGATGGTTAAAGCACACAAGTTAAAATAAGTAAGCATAAATATGGGTTGTATTTACAATGGGTGTTTTTTTCACTGGTTGCCCTTCTTTGCAACAGGTCAACAAATCTGTTCTGCTGTGATGGCACACTGTGGAATTTCCACCCATAAGATATGGGAGTTTATCAAATTGGATTTGTTTTCGAATTCTTTGTGGATCTGTGTGATCTGAGGGAAATATGTGTCTCTAATATGGTTCATACATTTGGGCAGGAGGTTAGGAAGTGCAGCTCGGTTTCCACCCTCATTTTGTGGGGCAGTGTGCACATTAGCCTGTCTTCTCTTGAGAGCCATGTCTGCCTACGGCGGCCTTTCTCAATAGCAAGGCTATGCTCACTGAGTCTTACAAGTCAAAGCTTTCCTTAAGTGTTGGGTCAGTCACAGTGCGTCAGGTATTCTGCCACTGTGACCTTCTCTGTTTAGGGCCAAATAGCATTCTAGTTTGCTCTGTTTTTTTTGTTAATTTCTTTCCAATGTCTCAAAGTAATTAAACTTTTTGTTTCTCATGATTGGTTGGGTCTAATTGTGCTGTGTTCCTGGGGCTTTGTGGGGTGTGTTTGTGTTTGTGAACAGAAGCCCTAGGACCAGCTTGCTTAGGGGACTCTTCTCCAGGTTCATCTCTCTGTAGGGTGATGGCTTTGTTTATGGAAAGTTGGGAATCCTCCTTTTAGTGGTGTAGAATTTAACGGCTCTTCTTGGATTTTGATAATTAGTGAGAGTATCCCCTAATTCTGCTCTGCATGCATATTTGGTGTTCTCGTGTACACGAGGAAGTTTTGCAGAATCGCCATGCAGAGTCTCAATTTGGTTTGTTGCCCCATTTTGTGAAATCTTGGTTGGTGAGCGGACCCCAGACCTCGAAACCATAGAAGGCAATGGTCTATGACTGATTCAAGTATTTTTAGCCAGATCCGAATGGTATTTGAATTTATGTTTCCTTTTGATGGCATAAGAATGCCCTTCTTGCTTGTCTCTCAAATCGTTCACAGCTTGTGGAAGTTACCTGTTGGTTTGTATGTTTAGGCCGAGGTATGTATTAGTTTTTTTGGTGCTCTCTAGGGCAACGGTGTCTAGATGGATTGTGGTCCTGGTACTGGGACCTTTTTTTGGAACACCATTATTTTAGGTGCTTAACTGAGATTTAACTGTCAGGGCCCAGCTGACAGAATCTGTGCAGAAGATCTAGTGTGCTGTCTGTAGGCCCTCCGTTGGTTGGGACAGAAAGCACCAGATCATCAGCAAACAGTAGACATTGACTCGTTCTAGGAGGTGAGACCGGGTTCTGTAGACTTCTAGTGCCCGCCGCCAATTCGTTGAATATATGTTGAAGGGGGGTGGGCTTAAGCTGCATCCTTGTCTCACCCCACACCTGTGTGAAGAAATGGTGTTTTTTTGCCAATTTTACCGCACACTTGTGTTTGTGTACATGGATTTTATAATGTCGTATGGTTTTACCCCCAAGCAACTTCCATCAATTTGTATAGCAACCCTCATTGCCAAATTGAGTCGAAGCTTTTTTGAAATCAACAAAGTCAATGAGAAGACTTTGCCTTTGTTTTTGTTGTTTGGTTGTGCAATTAGGGTTAGGGTGAAATAACATGGTCTGTTGTACGGTAATTTTGGCGTAAAAAGCCAATTTGACATTTGCTCAGTACAATTGGTTCATTGCAGAAATGTACGAGGTCTGCTGTTAATGATAACGCAGAGTATTTTACCAGGTTTACTGTGACCATATTCCACTTGGTATTATTGCGGGTCAATTTGTCCCACTTCCGGTGGATTGGGTGATCAGTCCTTGTTCCAAAAGTTGGGAAGATGCCAGAGCTAAGGACGATGTTAAAAGTTTTAGTTATAGCCAATTGGAATTTGTTGTCTGTATATGTGATCATTTCATAAGGATACCATCAACACCACAGGCCTTTTGTGTTGGAGGGTTTTATTTGTCCTGTAACTCATTCAGGTCTAATTGAGAATCCAGTGGGTCTGGTAGTTTTAATAGTGATTCTAGTATTTGTATTGAATCATGTATATGTTTTTGCTCTTTATGTCTTTGTTATAGAGCCAAAAAAATTGGAGAAGTGGTTTACCCATTAGCATCTCCATTTTGGATAGATAATTTCTTCGTGTTGTTGGTTTGTTTAGTGTTTCCAATTTTCCAGAATTGGTTAGAGTCTATGGATTTCTTCAATTACATTTGAGCTGATTCTGCACATGCTGTCCTTCTTTTTCCGTAGTGTATTTTCTGTATTGTTATTAGTATTCACCATAGTGAAGGCGAGTAGACTCAGGTTTCCGGTCTCTATGTTTTGGATTTGGACAGGTTTCTCAATTTATTTCTTTAGATTTTGCATTCTTCATCAAACCATCTTGTCATTTTGTTCATTTTCTTTGGTTTTCTATTTGAATTTTAGATTTGATAGGAGAAGCTTGAGACGGTCAAATATACTGTTAAGATTTCTAGCTGCCACAGTTACACCGTTCACTATTGCAGATGGAAACGTTTTACCAGGAAGTTGTCTAAAAGGGATTTGGAATGTTGCTGTTGCCAAATTTTTTTGGGTTAGGTTTCCAAATGCATCCTTCCTTCCATCTATAGCATTTCTTAATGTTACTCAGTTCCTTGGCTTTGATTGCCTCATGATTGAGTATGTGCTCTGTTCAGTAGACGTATTGTGCTTGGTCTGATAGGGGTGTCAGTGGCGACTCTGAACGCTCTGAGAGACTTGGTTGAGGTCGATGATTAAAGTAGTCTACAGGCTACTGCCAAGAGATGAGCTATAGTGTACTACCATATGAGTCCCCTCAAGCCTACCATTGACTATGTACATACCCAAGCGTGCGACAGAGCTGCAGTAGTTGTGACCCGTTTTTGTTGGTATTGTTGTTCATAGTTATGCCTAGGGGGCATAAGGGGGAGCGGAATGCTGTCACCTGCAGGCAGGTGTTTGTCCCCCTGTGGCTGAGGTGTCAGGTTCGTGCCAGTTCTGGCATTTAGGTCGCCACCAGAACTAATAACATGTCCCTGGCCTGGAAATGATTGATTCCCCCTCCAGGATGGAGAAGCTGTTCTTCATTAAAATATGGGATTCAGTGGGATATAGGTAGACCACAGGAGACATTGCTCTGTTAGAGATAATTTCCCTTGTATAATTTCTAAGCCAAATGGAAAAGCTTTCCTGTTTTGATTATAATTAATGGAGTGAGTTAGGCTTCTGCTCATACCACAAATTAGCATTCCCCTGAGTCCCTTCCCTGTTTCACACCTGGTAGTTTGGTGGATGGACTACCAGCTCTCTGTAAACCTAGAGGGGCAACCAGTGAGTCCGTCTCCCTATACCCAGGTTTCTTTGCAAAGGATGAACAATGTCGGCATACCGATTTCTTGGTGAAGCCGGGTTCTTGCTCTATAGACCAAAGGCAGATGACCTCAGCCTTGATATTCCAGGATGATATAGTGAAGGCTTTTTTGTTCCATAAGAGTGTCCAATGTTGTGGTCTGGTTTGCCTCAGGCCAGTAAGTGTGAGCAGAGCCTGCTGAGCATCTGGCTACATGCCGTTGCTTGGGCGAGTGTTAAAGATGGGGCTTGGGCCTGTTTGCGCCGCTCCTTACCTGGGGTAGTGTGACTTCCATGTTGATGCCCTCTTTGCGGGTGGTGGGGTGCACTGGTGGCAGGAGGGCATAGGTCTGATCATAAGGGGCCTAAATGGTGTGGGCATGGTTGATGTGGGGGGGTTGATTGGTGCGTGGGGGTGTGGCATGTGTCTGGGTGCTGTTGGTCTGGATGTAAGTCCGCTTTGGCGTGGGTCCTCTCATGATGTACGTCCAGGGGGGGTCCTGAAGTTCTTTGGAGGGTGTCTCGCTGGTCGGGTGTCGATGGGTGTCTATTGATCTTGCTGTTCGGCTGCGTTTGAGAGCGATGTCCTTAGGAGTCCGGCAAAGTGGGCACTGTGCCTTGTAGAGTTGGACCTGGTCATAGAGGCTGTCAAGTCCAGGGTGGAGTGGTGGGCCAGAAAGCATTTGTTTTGAAGCACAGTCACGGGAAATGCTTGCGTTACCCGCTGTATTGTAGCAGGGGGAAGTCTTTTCGTGGTAGCAGGTGAGATAACCACTTGTGCGTGGGAACGTAGAAGAAGCTTTTTCAATCACTCCCTTCAAGTGCTGTGCCAGCCCTTTCCTGCTTGTGCTCTCAGGTCGTTTTGCCTGTGGTGTATTATTATTGGCTGGGTGAGCCTAGTTTGTCCCTCAGACAGAAGTCTAGGGCGCAGCCTGGGTTTGACACCAGAGTTAGACACACTGTGTTTGGTGAAAAAGTTTTTTTTCTGCTATAAATTTACCATTAGATTCCATTAAGGAGGACAATCTGTGTCTGTGGTTTGTCCCTCAGTGGTATGTGGGGGGGTTATCAAGGAGCTATCAGGGTGCTGACCGGGGGGTGCTCAGAGGGCGGTGAGAAGCTGCTGGGCTTGG
>NC_036863.1:6646479-6671479 GCF_002910315.2 Salvelinus sp. IW2-2015 | reverse complement strand
GACTATCGCCCCGTAGCACTCAATTCTGTCATCATGAAGTGCTTTAAGAGGCTAGTAAAGGATCATATCACCTCTACCTTACAAGACACCCTAGATCCACTTAAATTTGCTTACCGCCCCAATAGATCCACAGACGATGCAATCACCATTGCACTGCACACCGCCCTATCCTATCTGGACAAGAAGATTACCTATGTAAGAATGCTGTTCATTGACTATAGCTCAGCCTTCAACACCATGGTATCCTCCAAGCTCATCATCAAGCTCGGGGCCCTGGGTCTGAAGCCCGCCCTGTGCAACTGGGTCCTGGACATCCTGAAGGGCAGCCTCCAGGTGGTGAAGGTAGGAAACAACACCTCCACTGATCCTAAACACAGGGGCCCCACAAGGGTGCATGCTCAGCCCCCTCCTGTACTCTCTGTTCACCCATGACTGTGGCCACACACACCTCCAAGTCAATCATCACGTTTGCAGATAACACAACAATACTAGGCCTGATTACCAACCATGACAGGGAGCACAGGAAGAAGGTGAGGGCCCTGGTGGAGTGGTGCCAGGAAAATAACCTCTCCCTCAACGTCAACGCTCATCTACACACAATACCCCATGATGTCAAAGCTCTAGGCAGTCTTGGTAGTTCCATATTTTGTCCTTTTTCCAATGATGGAGACTACTGTGCTCTTGAAAACTTTTAACATCCTAGCAATTGTTTGATACCCTTCCCCAGATACTGTATATCTCAAATCTCAGAGACCTACAGACAGTTCCTTGGACTTGATGGCATAGTTTCTGCTCTGACATGCACTGTAAACTGTGGGACCTTACATAGACAGGTGTGTTTCTTTCTAAAACATGTCCAAACGTGGACTCCAATCAAGTTGTAGTGACATCTCAAGGACGATCAAAGGAAATTGGATGCATTTGGGCTCTATTTGGATTGTTATAGCAAAGGGGTGTGCATTTCATTGAACCTATATTTTATCAGGTAGTCATACTGAGACCACGGTCTCTTTTACAGATGAGCCCTGAATTACATAAATTACATAAAATACACACATCAGAATATAAATACAAAATTCAAGCTGAAAGAAAAACCCATTCATAAAAAACAAACACATTGATCAGGAATAAGGTCCTCAGTCAGCTTTCTGAATTCACCTAGAGGCACCAACACATCAAATGTAAGAATATTTGAAAGATTGTTCCACCAATATGGTGCAAGAAACTAAAAGCTGATTTACCTAACTCCATAGAGACCAATATATGTCAATTAGATATTTGTAAATTTGCAATACAAATTGCAAAGATTTCTGAAAACATGTTTTCTCTTTGTCACTATCTGTTTTTGTGTGTGTAGATTGGTGAGAAATAAAATCTATTTAATCCATTTTGATTTCAGGCAGTAACACAACAGAATGTGGAATAAGTCAAGTGGTATGAATACTTTCTGAGGGCACTATAACTAGGACGTGGAACATTGCTGACCTAATTGTTTATCACTCTTCATGCACTCTCCCTGTTACTGAGCCCTACAATACTGGATAAAACATGTGGGATGACGTGGTACACAGTGCCACCTCTTAGTAATCAGACATTGTGTGGTGTTGTCAAGTGCATTAGTCACAACCACTCTTGAAATGAATGACTCACTGCTAGTGGGAGATGGGGTACGGTGGCTGGTTTTGCTCATGCAGCATGACTGCAACTCTGTTACCTCAGTTCCCTGGTGGGAGTGTTAACGTAACAAAGGTGCTACATTCTATTCAGAAATACAAAAAGCAGGAGTAGTTATCAAAGGAAGTACAATTAAAACTGCACCGCCAACCCAATGACCTCTTGTTGAACGTATTACCGTGATTAACAATCAAAGTATTTTTCCCTCTTGTGTGTCTTCTCATTCAGCCATAATCCCCTCTCCCAATAGGGTGCCGATTGTGACGTTGAATGTTCATTTGGAAGTAAATGGCACCACTCTCCCATTTGCATGATTGAGTAATAATAATACAAATAATAATAATAACAATAATATTCATTAGCAGGGGGCTTATATTTGTCCTGTTTCAGACATTTACAAGTGTGTATTATACACATGTTGGAAACTTCGCCTGAGACCCCCTGAGACCCCCTCGGAGAGAGGGATATAACAGACACCTCCCTCTCTTCTCCTCCTCCCTCCTCCCTGTTCATTATTACCTAAGGTAAAAATAGCAATAGCAGCATGTGATGGTGATTCGACACAAACATTTGTATTGTTTTGATGATTCTCTTAACTATACTCAGATGCAGCTGTTTCTGTGGTGCTGGTGCTGAGGCTGAGGCTGAGGCTGAGGCTGAGGGTGAGGCTGAGACTGAGGGTGAGGGTGAGGCTGAGGCTGAGGCTGAGGCTGTGCTGAGGCTGGGCTGGCTCTTCCTCTCGCTCTGTATTCATTCAGCTACCATCTCAACCTGTACACTGAGCATTATAATTAAAACTCGTAACGGCCACCGGTCACTTTCATGGTAAGCAGACACTACATTTCTCGTAATTGTTTTTGTGAACCGGGTCAAAAACATACAAAATAAAAACAACAAACGTAGCTCTTTTTTTGTTGTTGCCAGTGAGTCGTTTTCTATGGAACACTGCCCTGGTCGTTAGAGAGGAGGTCCAATGACAGAAGCTACACACTCCCCTCATTAGACATGAGATGACAGGGGTGACTCCCATCTCCGCGCTCATTTTATAGCATACAGGGAGCAATGGACCAGAGATCCCTGCGGCGATACTTTCAGAGCCACTTCCCTCCTTGGTCCCTGGAGCCCTGGCTAGCTCTTCACTTCTCCTCCCCTCCTCCAGGCCTCAAGGCCCGGGCCTCTCAATGCCAGAGCGTACCCTGACACCATATAACAACGTAACTTACTATCCCACAGGATCACCCCAATCTTCCCTTCAATGAGCCTGCAATAATCTGTATAATACAGTGAGTCATTTTCCATCCCTGGCGAGGCAATTGATGCAGGCCACTGCACGACTTTGCCCGCTGGTGCAGCGCTCCTCCTGCAAAGAATGGAAAAACTATCAACGTGACTCCCAAGTCGCTCATACAATAAGTTCTCTGATGTTTCTAAAAGAGAAATGAGGAAAGTGAGAATATGGTGCGACAATAGAGCTCATAGAGCTGGTTTGTCACATACAGGCTTGATGGAATTCAAGGCCTGTTTGAGAGGACTTAGAGAGCTTACGTTTTTTTGTGGCTGAAATAAACTACAGTAGTCTATGATAAGCAGTCTATGATAAGCAGAGTATATAAGATCTCTCTTCCTGGTTGTAGTCAGTGAGAGAGTTATGTGTGTGACTGCACATTGGCTGAGTGCTTAATTAGTCTAACAGGTGCATCGCACTGAGCCAAGATTGATGCTTCAAGAGTGCACAATTAATTGAGGGCCATTATCAATAACGGCACCAAGTCGTCCCTTAGATCTCTGTGATTTAATTTAGCAACACACAAGGATCAACAATGTTAATTACAGATTTACAAGCAGGTAGGGTATCAGAAATAAATGTCAGCAGCTGGCGAACGTAATTTATCATCCATTCTGAATCACTCCGTAGGTCATTACGCCATTATGGCTGTGGTCTAGGTATAAATGACTGACGTAAAGCAATTCATATCACATTATGGGGTAATATATTTGATGGGCCTCTTGAGAGATCACAGGAGAAAGACATGACTTGGAGAATGGCTTTAAAGATGTGAGCGAGCGATTTGATGGAGTGTTGCATGTAGCCACCTAGCGTCTACAGGCTGTCCTGTGTGCTTGTGGAATGACACACGCACACACACCACACACACACACAAACACACACACACACACACACACACACACACACACACACACACACACACACACACACACACACACACAACACACACACACACACACACACACACACACACCACACACACACACACACCACACACACACACACACACACACACACACACACACACACACACACACATATTTTATCTAATGAGAGTCCTCTGCAGACATTTATAGACATACTTAATCAAACAGCAGGAATGGTGCAGTGTGGTTCACCATATTACATTGGTGTTTAATACTAATTAAACCTAGGTTCCGGACAAACTCATTTAACAGACCAATTAATGTCACTTTTTCTTTTACTTTAAGCAACCTTTGAACAAACTTTGAACAACCTTTCTCCATGCAAACACTAACATATGCAAAATAACTCCCCACATACAGATCAATGGTAAGTTCACTATGTCGTGGTAGCCTTGTAAAGAAACCTCCGTCCGACTTCCTGTAGTTGTGTGTGTGTGGGCGGGGCTTAAGCACCTTCCAGGCAGCACTGCGGTTCCTCTTCCTCTGAATAGCTAAAGACAAGAAAGTTATACAATAACGATTCTGCTTACCTCACAGCATAATGAACGTTGATCAAACAACTGTAATTTGAAATGGTTTGCCCAAAATCATCCCCTTTCACATTTCTAGAAAAATAGGTCCTTGTTCCTAGAAACAACTCCCTCTGTTGTCTTCTGAGCTGTCATCATCACTTCTCAGGAAGTGACAACCCCTTTAGAGCTGCTCCTTTCATTAGCAGCTCCGTGTTATAGCCGGGAGGAACCCAAAGCCCCCATTGGATCCCCAGTGAAGCGTAAGTCACATGATCAGGATCCCGTTGGTGTGAACCTGAATGCCGCTGACAGCTAGGGCTCCTGTGGTTGATCCAAAGGTGTTCAGTACTAAGGCACTAATAAGAGATGTGCAGTATGGAAATAAGACTACTGGCGGCAGGTAGCCTAACGGTTAGAGCGTTGGGCCAGTAACCTAAAGGCCACTAGTTTCATTCGAGCCAACAAGGTGAAAAATCTAGTGATGTGCCCTTGAGCAAGGCACTTAACCCTAATTGCTCCATGGTGGCCATTGATAATGGCAGACCCTGGCCGTGACCCCACTCTCTAAGGGTCTCTCAGAAGAGTGGGATATGCAAAAAAATGTATTTCCAATTACACGTGTGTGAAATATTGTAGGACAAATAGAAACACCCACTAAATGATGTTTAGGCAGGTAACATGGTCTGTGTCCCGAAGGCCAACCTATTCCCTAGTTAACTACTTTTGACCGGAACCATATGTGCCCTGGTTAAAAGTAGTACACTATATAGGGAATAGAGTTTCATTTAAGATGCAGCCATACTGTAGCAGTGCCATATCCTCACCTCACAGCAGCCTAGTGCACTATCCATCATGGCTCAAAGGGTTGACGTGGAGCACAGAGCACAGGAGCGAAGCCCTTTGTGTCTGCTCAGCTCCCTTAAAGAGAAACCCATAACGCTGATGTAATGTATGCTTGATTACACTAATAGAGAGTCTATTTCCTCTACTAATGTCCATTCAAATGTTTGTTTTCTTTACCTTCGCCGCGTTGTGTTTTATGACACAGTATTTGATGTTTGATTATACAGCGAGACAGAAGATAGTAGCAACCTGCTGGAGGAGGTTATGCTGTTAAAACTCCATACTACCACAGCTTTACTCTGTAACATATGTCAATGACCAGAAAGCTCACCTCTCTTCTCTCTACAGACCACCCGCCAACACCTCTTTTACGCTACTGCTACTCTCTGTTTATCATATAGCATAGTCACTTTAATGATATCTACATGTACATACTACCTCAATCAGCCTGACTAACCGGTGTCTGTATGTAGCCTCGCTACTTTTATAGCCTCGCTACTGTATATAGCCTGTCTTTTTACTGTTGTTTTATTTCTTTACTTACCTATTGTTCACCTAATACCTTTTTTGCACTATTGGTTAGAGCCTGTAAGTAAGCATTTCACTGTAAGGTCTACACCTGTTGTATTTGGCGCATGTGACAAATAAACTTTGATTTGATTTGATTAGAAAGTGTTTCACTGAGCCCTATTCACCCATTCCATCCCATATGGCCAGTGTAGAAAGGAAAGACACGCTGCCTTTCACGCATCTCAGTGCTTGAGGCATCACTACAGACACCCTGGTTCAATTCCAGGCTGTATCACAACCGGCCATGATTGGGAGTTCCATAGGACGGTGCACAATTGGCCCAGCGTCGTCCAGGTTTGGCCGGTGTAGGCCGTCATTGTAAATAAGAATTTGCTATTAATTGACTTGCCTAGTTAAATAAAGGTTAATTTAAACAAATATATTGTTTCACATGTGAATAGAGACACAATTTCATCAGCATTTGGAGACAATGTGGTGAAATGTCGTCAGAGATTAAACTACATTTTAGTTGTTACTCCTCTCCAGAGAGTGTACCAGAGAGTGTACCAGAGAGTGTACCAGAGTGTACCAGTTGAGTGTACCAGAGAGTGTACCAGAGTGTACCAGTTGAGTTTGGGGAGTATTTCTTGGAGACACAGAGTTGTAGTTGTGAATAAAGCAAACAGGTTAGGGATAGGGCTTGGGGAATGCTAACGAGCGATTAAGGACAATGTCATAGACGTCATTACACACAATATGTTCAGTTTGGGGATTAGTCTTCGATTGCCAGAAAATTGTGTGAGTTTATAAAGCATTGTTATAGGTCTACACATTTGCTATAGGTGAAGCTTACATTTTTTTTTGGTAGGCTAGGTTTCTTACACTCAGTATCAATGTAGTATGCTCCAATGTTCATGAGAGCTAAGTGTAGTTCCAAGGGAAATAAGGGCAGAGTTTATCACCCCAGTTAGTGTTATGTCAACATAATCTTGCTGATATTTTTTGCTGGTATTTATCAATCTATATATTTGTGTAGCAGATGCAGAGTAAAGCTCAAGTAATGACACAAATCATTGTAATAGAAAAACAGGTGTTGAGATTGAAACAATAATATTGAGTTCTACAAGAATGTAGGACATTACTGTAACAGCCTCCCAAGGTCTCAATACACTATAAATCAATGGCAGACCGTATTACTTTTATGACTTTGTAATAGAGAGAAGAACAGCTAGGGTTTAAAAAAAATATTGTTTCCTGGTCCAGCCTGGTCTCAGAGCAAAAAGTATTATATTTTATAAAAATCTGTGCCACTCCATTTAGTATGATATGTTACCTTACATAGAGTAGACGAAGCATAGCAAACATAAATCCGGGACACTCAAAATAATCAAGGGAAAGGGGATACCTAGTCAGTTGTGCAACTGAATGCATTCAACTGAAATGTGTCTTCCTCATTTAACCCAACCCCTCTGAATCAGAGGTGTGCGGGGGCTGCCTTAATCGACGTCCACGTCATCGGCGCCCCGGGGAGCAGTTGTTGTTGAGGGATGACTGCCTTGCAGAAGGGCAGAACAGCATATTTTTCCACCTTGTCAGCTCGGGGATTCAAACTAGCGACCTTTCAGTTACTGGCCCAACGCTCTTAACCGCTAGGCTAGAATGATATGATACGTTTGGTATGGACAGTAGATTACTGAAGACAAAAACTAAACGAGGATGGTTGGTCGTGTCACGTTCCTGACCTGTTTTCTCTTATTTTTGTATGTGTTTAGTTGGTCAGGGCGTGAGTTGGGGTGGGCATTCTATGTTATGTGTTTCTATGTTGGTTAATGGGTTGCCTGATATGGTTCTCAATTAGAGACAGGTGTTTTACGTCTCCTCTGATTGAGAACCATATTAAGGTAGGTTGTTTCACATTGTTTGTTGTGGGTGGTTGTCTCCTGTGTCTGTATGTTTACCACACGGGACTGTTTCGTTTTGTCGTTCGTTTATGTAGTCTGTTCCTGTTCGTGCGTTCCTCGTGTCTATGTAAGTGCTCAAGTTCAGGTCTGTCTACGTCGTTTTGTTGTTTTGTAATTTATCAAGTGTTCTTCGTGTTTTTCGGTTCTGTTAATAAATCATTATGTCTACCTTCACCGCTGCATTTTGGTCCGACCCTTACTCCTCATCCGAGGAGGAGGAATTAGACGATCGTTACAGGTCGATTGTGATTTCAACACTGGTTTTAGTTTACACAGTACAGTACTGCTTTAGAGTCATTCGTTTTCACCAGCGTTTACATTTCGTAATAACTCAAAATTAACAGTTACATATTCACGCTGTTAAATACACAAAGTGCCTTTTTCCTAATGCTGTAATGCACAATTTAAATATCAATTTGTTTTTCCAGCTGCCTTATTTATGGAAACATTTCCCCAGAACTGGAAGGAAACGCTCTTCTCAGCAGCTACAGGGACTTCTCTCTCTTCTATTACCTCCCTGAAGCCTCAATTACTGCTAAAGGCCAACCTTGTCATTACGTTAGGAATGTTAATTTCCACTCTGAAACAGGAAATTATTGTATGAAACATTGCATTTAAAATGCTGATTTATCAAGACCACCAGAGGAATGGGAGCCAGGCATCCACATGAAAGACATGCAAACGCAATGACCCAATCACGGTAGATCAAATAGATTGCATTTAGCAGTGCAACATAAAGCATTCGTAACGGCTCTTCAAAACCCAGGGAGCGAGAAAAATCCAGAATTGATCATAGTTCTATGACTTATGCTCTTTGCCATTGGCACACATGGTTTTGAACAGATTTCTTGACTATGAGCATCTCTTCAGGCCAATACAGTTTCTTGCCCAGTTTCCTCTTGGCATAGCCACGTCTTTGCGGTTTCTGTCTTTGGGAGATGAGGCTTATCTTGAAGTGAGGCTTTCCATGCCCTGTCAGAGAGGGACCTTGCAGGGCCAGAAGGGGAAGTAAATACAGGGTGGAGGAATAGCCTGACTCTCTGTTAGTCATCCTCTTGCTATAAGACCCTTTTCCCCAGTCCTCTTATGAAGAAAAGGTCTAACCAAATCCACTCAGAAAGAGGAGGAACAACAATAACACAGACTACAGGTTCAATGCAGTGTATTTTTATTGAAACGTGTCCAAAAAGGAAGGATCCTGAGAGTGTCCAGTGCCCTTTTGCTGAGAATACCCCAACCCTGTCAATACCCAATCTCATTCTCACTTCTCACTATCTAGAAAGGAGAGCAGTTGGCTCTTTGCCTGGGGTATCTGACCCTCCACAAACACATCAACCGCCATGGGAAGGAGCTTGAAAGAGGAGGAGAAAGGTATATGTGACTGGAGGTCTCACTGTGTAACCCAAGGGAGGGAGTCTTTGTGAAGCCAACCCACACTGAACTCTGGGAATCATACAGTATGTTGTTATCTGGTCAGACGTGTGGTTCCATATCATACCATGAGCAGTTAAATCAGATTTGAAAAAGAACAAAAAACATATAGCAACACCTCATGGCACAACTCGGACTGTGACGACACACACACACACACACACACACACACACACACACACACACACCTACAACACAAACAACACACACAAAAACACACACACACCCCCCCACACACACAACCAACCACCCACACACCCACACACACACACACACCCACCCACCCCCCACAACCCCCCCCCCCCCCCCCCACCCCACACAATCTAACACAAGCACTCCACACACACACACACACACACACACATTGTAATGCTGTGGTATTGTTGATTTTATATTGTAAATGTGGATTAACAGATTAATAGTGTAATAGTGTAATATGATGTATGATGTAATGGGTTGTATTGTACTGTGTTGTTGATGGTGTTCTGTTGTGATGTAATTGTTATGCTCCTGTTTGGACCCCAGGAAGAGTAGCTGCTGCCCTGGCACCTAATAATGGGGATCCTAATAAATACTAAAATACTGTGAGACTTTACCCCAACGTCTCCCAGACTTTCTCTCTTCATTCAGAGATATGTCATATAATTTCAGAAGGAACATAATTCCGCCTCAAATTCTCTCTTTTCAAGATGGTGCCACTTAAGTCAAAGCATTATAAGTCGATTTCTTCTGTCATATTCCATTAAACCTTGCAGGAAACATTCTGTATGGCAACTTCGTTACCCAGTTGTTGCCAAGTGTCTCTACCAAAATGTCACATTATTTATTTACTCTACAATTATTTATACCATATGATTTTCATATCCTCCGTTTTGTTGGCAAGATGTCAGGCTGCGGTGCCACCATGTCTACATAGGAGGTGGTCTAGTTAAGTAGGTTCTGATGGCAACTAGTGAGTGGATTTAAGGGTTAGTTCCTGTCTCCGCTGGCTGGCTGGCTGGCTGGCTGGCTGGCTGTGTGTGTGTGTGTGTGTGTGTGTGTGTGTGTGTGTGTGTGTGTGTGTGTGTGTGCGCGTGCGTGCGTGCGTGCGTGCGTGCGTGCGTGCGTGTGGAGGGACAGTAGTTGCATCCCAAATGGCACCGTATTCCCATTATAGTGCACTACTTCTGACCAGGGCGTATAGGGCTCTGGTCAAAAGTAGTGCACTAAAAAGGTAATAGGGTCCCATTTGGGACACCACCTGTGTGTTCTGCTTGGGTGGATGTGCCTGAGGACAATATGTCAGAGATTGCTTGACAATCTCTTCAAAGAGCAAGACAGGCTCCAGGACAGAGCTGTGTAAAAGAGCAACGGCATCCCAGGTAGCAAATTAAGGGCCTATGCAAACACAGTTCATCATATCAGGACCGCCGGCAGTGGCATACCCAGTGTGTACAGTACTATGGAAATGTTTGCCAAGTGATACTCTTGTTCTGATATGGTAGCGGTAGGGGGCCTTTGTAAAAATGTGTGGTTAACCAGCGCATGTGCGACTACATAATCAGTTGAAATGATTTCTCACCAGAATTATATTGTCTTTACACTCAAAATTGTCCTATAATACAAGTCAGAATTATCACAAAATACTTGTAATATAATTTAAGGAGTAGCATGTATTCTGATATGTTTAAACTTTTAGTTGTCATTTCAACATGATGTAGTCTGCTGAAAAGCACCATGCAGAGGGACCAGAATACAGCACACACACACCATCAAAGGAATCCAAAGTGTATCCTTATGGTTAGATGTATCAACTACCTCCTCCAGGGAAATACACTAAATTACTCCATCCCCAACTCTCTGTGAACTCCAGGCATGGTTTCTCCTTGAGACATAGATGTCTTATTTGAGAGCAGCTGCATCCCCACAAGAAAAAAAACCTTGAACGGCTTTGATGTTGGGATCCTTTGTGTGTGTAGCACTTTGTGAGTGTATTTTGTCTGCGTCCACAATGACACTTTATCCCATACATATTGCACTACAGCCCTGGACCCTGGTCAAAAGTAGTCCACTACATAGGGAATGAAGTGGCATTGTGGACGCAGCCTACAAATTGGGATCCTTTTAGCTCTCCTGCCGCCCATCATCAGTCAGGCCAGCTATGTCTTCTCTAGTAGCCCAGGCAGCAGCATCTGATGTGTGGTCAGCTCGTCAATCCCTCACCTCTCGCTCAGCAGAGAACCTGTACAACATCAAAAAACCCTGTGGTCTCAAACATGCTGCCGACATCTGGCTGGTCCTGGATCAAGTGTTAGTGAAGTGAGAGTGTTCGTGCATCCCAAATGGCAGCCTAGACCCCATAAGGCTAGTTTTGCATAGTCACTTTACCTCTACCGTCATGTACATATTACCTCAATTACCTTGACTAACCGGTGCCTCCGCACATTGACTCTGGACCGGTACCCCCTGTATAAAGCCTCGCTATTGCTGTTTGAATTATTTTTTTTTTTTCAATTGTTTTATGTTTAATTTTTTACTTCAGTTTATTTTTGTAAATATTTTCTTAACACTTATTTTTCTTAAAACTGCGTTGTTGGTTAAGGGTTTGTAAGTAAGCATTTCACTGTTGTATTCGGCGCATGTGACAATTAAAATTAGATTTTTGATTTGATATTATACAGCACTGCGTTTGAGTAGGGCTCTAATTCAAAAGTAGGACCAAAGAGCTCTGGTCAAAAGTAGCGCACTATATAGGGAATAGGGTGCCATTTGGGATGTGACCTGTGATGGTTGTCCCTGGGACCCAGGTTGATAGAGTGAGTGTCTTCTGGATGGAGGTGGGGAGTCATCTCACTGAGATGTGAGCTGCTGCTGTCTCCTTCATTCATACTGACTATGTGAGACTAATGTATTAGATTAGGAGGAGAGTGTTCAACGACACCCATCTTGGAAATTATTCAAAACTTCTAATTTAGAACTCTGTTGGCTTCATCATCTCCTCACCATTATTAAAATCATTATGAAAGCATTATCAAGATGATCCTCAAAGTGCGAGGTTAGGTATTGCGATTTATGTAACACAGATGTAGAATCTTAGTTTGATCACCCTGTTTCAAAATAATGTGTAGTCTGTTTGAGGTTAAAAAAGGCTTCTGAAGTTTTAAATTTTCACTTTGAAATTTCAGTCTAGATTTTCCCTTACAAAAAATGTATTAACACCTACAAAAATGTCCATTCATTATAATCCACATAATAATTAACATTTCCTGTTGCTTCAGGATTATATTCCTGCTGTAGAAAACTGGCTCAAATTAAGATCCTACATCTGTACCACAATTTATGCAAACCAGACCATCATGGGTCTGAATGTGCATAAGAATGTATGGAAATTAGCTTTAAAGCACTGTTTAATGACACTTGCTATTAATGTTTCTGGGTAGGTATCTGATTCACAATGTTGCGTCAGATCAATCTGCATATATTCAGTTCAATTTTATGATAATTCCAGACACATCTGGGAACCTTCATGAATATCACTCAGCAGTGAAGTGCCACATTTGAAATTTAAATGTGACTTATACAAGAACATCTGATGGCCACTCCATGGCAGTGTATGTCAGAGGAGCTATAGCTAGCTAGTAACATAAGGTTAGTTTACCATATCCACATAGCCCTCCGCATAGCCCTCCGCATAGCCCTCCTGCATAGTCCTCCTGCATAGTCCTCCTGCATAGTCCTCCTGCATAGTCCTCCTGCATAGTCCTCCTGCATAGACCCTCAGCATTTCCACCACAAGACTATGAGCCCCTAAAGTAACAGGGAACAATTAAACAAAGGTTGATTTCACACAAGGCCAAAACAAAGTGGAATTTAAACCTGTTAACTTCAATAGTAAATTAAAGTTAGCAAGCATGACAACTGGCAGCATTTAAAATGTATTACCAGGTGCCCAGACATCTGGGTAATTCCCCCGGCAGGTTCGAACCAGGGCTTTGTGAGATGTGTATTATTTACAGGCCGGGTTAAGACTGCCATCCTACTTTACTCACTACACACATCGATGACGGGCAGGAGTGGGGGTGGGGGGTCGAAGGAGGCGGAGGGGTGCTTTGAGAAACAATGGCAAAGTCAAAGTGTCTTTTGACTTATTAAATCATGAAGTGACTGACTGGTCTCTGGCATGTGCCGAGTCACGGCTGAGAGTTGCAGCTGTTGGAGCAGAAGGGAATAAGCGTTGTGGTGCTGAGAGGTGAGGAGAGTTGGCATCCCAACTGGCAGCCAATTCTCTATGTAGTAAACTACATTTGACCAGGGAATAGGGTGCCATTTGGGACACATCCACAGTTCCAGTGCTTTCCTTCCCTGGGCATCGGCACGCAAGGCAGGCATCCATGATATTTCCACCTCATGTCCCTTACTTTGCTGCATGTCTGTCTGCTGGCGGAGGGGCAGTGTTGATAAAAACCCAGGCAGGTAATGCTCTGAAGGTGGTACTGTGCCAGCGATAATCTCAGTCATTTCCACCGTCCTGCATGTCATTGCAGCAATACATCATCTGTCGTAGTCATTAACTATCGTATGAACCAAACATATGTTTTTATGTTCACCTTTTTATGTGAATGTGACCCGCTGTTATTCTTGTGGATGTGTGTGAACGGTGTAAATTCCTCATGGTAATGTGTTCTTCTCTTTAAAATCCATAACTCATCTGAAATGATAGCTCTGTATGTTCACATCTGTGCTCAGCTGTGATACTGTAGGGAGAAGAGCATGTGTGCGTCCGGAAATGACTCCCTATTCCCTATTTAGTGAACTCTGGTCAAAAGCTGTACACTATATATGGAATAAGGTGCTATTTGGGACACAGACCAATTATCCCGAGCTGACCTCCCCTACCCAGAACACCTGTAGGTTGGCAGAGACAATTCTAAGTGTCTTTGATCTGTGGGCAGAGTATGTAATATCTCATAAGGTCACGCCATGCTACAACTTCAATTATCTTTACTGTTCTTTAATTTAAGCCTCTAATGTTGTACATCGCTTCTCTTTGCAGATGAGAGAATCACCAATGGGACCACACAGCAAAATGACACATCTGACAGAACATTTCATGTAAAATATGGCTCTGGATGCTGCCAATTAAATTGTGGCTGCATCAGCAAGTTTGGGAGCAGTCTTAAGAAGTCATCTTTTCTCACTTAGTTGAACTTCTGTTCTCCTCCCTCCTGCTCCTTTTTCTCTTCTGCCATCTTACCATTTTACCAGGCAGAGTTATGCCTCAGGACAGCAGACAGTCTTGTGTTATGAACAATAACCGTCTAGCACTAATGAAAGTACCAGACCAAAAAAATAAAACATGTCATAATTTGTTTTCAGTAGTTGGGTATGAATGAACAATGTGTTTTCAGTAGTTGGGTATGAATGAACAATGTGTTTTCAGTAGTTGGGTATGAATGAACAATGTGTTGTTTTCAGTAGTTGGGTATGAATGAACAATGCGTTTTCAGTAGTTGGGTATGAATGAACAATGTGTTTTCAGTAGTTGGGTATGAATGAACGATGCGTTTTCAGTAGTTGGGTATGAATGAACAATGTGTTTTCAGTAGTTGGGTATGAATGAACGATGTGTTTTCAGTAGTTGGGTATGAATGAACGATATGGTTAACAACTACAACATTTCACAACGTTGTGATGTAGAGTACATTTGTACATTTTAGTCATTTAGCAGACGCTCCTATCCAGAGCGGCTTACGGTATCAATTAAGGTTAAGTGCCTTGCTCCAGGGCACATCGATAGATTTTTCACCTAGTCGGCTCGGGGATTAGAACCAGCGACTTTTAGGTTACTGGCCCAATAATGATTCAGTATGAGCTGTTTACTGTGCGTGCTGGCTTTGTTATTGAAGCAGCATGGTCAGACAGTCTAAAAGGATGGAAGGAATCTAAGGAATGAACGATGCGTGTCATGCTAACCCAGATGAATGTGTCGGCTCGTCATCAACGATAGAACACTATCTCGTATTATAACACGTTCTCTATCTTGAGAACACTTTTGAGAACATGAGTGTGGACCACTGATGGATTAATGTAATATATAAGAGTCTATCTACGAAGGATACAGCCGAGATTTAATCCGAAAATGTGGCTGGTAAGCTTAATACGATTACCTCTGCTTAATTAAAACATCATCAAGATGGCTGCCATTAAATAGAAAGTCAATGCAGACTTAAAACATTTGCATTTGTAACCGTTGAGCCATTGGAGGTTGGATGTACCCGTTATTTCAGTATTAAAATTGATAACAATCTCCAAATAGGAGCACATTTTTAATTCAATAACAAATCCAGTGTAATGATTTGTAGTTAGCCGGGCAAATTATTCAACATAACATTGTTTTACAGCATAAGATATTACAAAATGTAAAACTAGATTACTTAATTTTTTTATCTACTTCCCCTCATGTGGCCGGAGACTTTGTGGATTATTTTACTTGGCTCTAATGAATTATTAATGTGACAATTATTAATTTGTACCTCCTCCCCGTGCCCCAGATAGACTGGGTGATATTGTAGCCTTTATCCTGTGTTAGGCCTGGTAATTGGTTGTGTTTTTTAAAAGTCTTGGTTTCCCTAATGATTCATTATTTTCATTATAAATTCAAAAGGCTCAAGAGAGACGAGATAGCTCAACCGCTGAGAAGGGGATAATGTTTCTAGCTGAGTATGATGACAAGTAGGTAAAACAAAGATGGGGCACAGTATGGGATGATTATGAGAATGATAATGGTTCGTAATGAACATTCTCATTAGCTTTCTTAGAATTCTATGTCACATTTTACCTATCAGAAACACATTTGACCTATCAGAAACACATTTGACCTATCAGAAACACATTTGACCTATCAGAAACACATTTGACCTATCACATTTGACCTATCAGAAACACATTTTGAAAAGACCAACATTCCAAAATAGTTTATTGTGGCATGTAGCCTAGTAGCCCTCTACTAGCCCTCTTCATAATTAAAATGTATAATGATTAGTAGGACTACTATTGTTAATTTGCTGAGTATGAGGCCTATCCACACTGCAACGATCTCTAATAATGTCTATATCAGACTGTATTCTTCTCTGTGAGTAAATGAGTAACCTGGATGAGTAACCTGGATGATCAGGAGGGCTGTGGGAGGGAGAGACTGTAGCTTCGGGGGAAACAGTGCTCCTGCTGTGTGTTCCCCCATGTTCTCAAATGAGTAGCCTGGATGATCAGAGGCTGTGGGAGGAGAGACTGTAGCTTCGGGGGAAACAGTGCTCCTGCTGTGTGTTCCCCATGTTCTCAATGAGTAGCCTGGATGATCAGGAGGGCTGTGGGAGGGAGAGACTGTAGCTTCGGGGGAAACAGTGCTCCTGCTGTGTGTTCCCCCATGTTCTCAAATTAGTAACCTGGTTGATCAGGAGGGCTGTGGGAGGGAGAGACTGTAGCTTCGGGGGAAAAAGTACTGCTGCTATGTGTTTCCTATTATCATCCTGACCCAAATTCTTCATTGTCTGAGCCTCCTGTTCATTTAGCCTGCATCGTCAAGCCCTGGCCTAATGAAGAAGCCCTGGAAAAGAGGTGCAGGGGGGGAAATATAAGTGAATGAATCGCATTTGCATCTGTTTATAAGTAAATTCCCTGGACCTCTGAGACTACCCCCTCTTAAATTTGGCAGTGTGAGTGACAGGCGTTGGAGGATAGAGGCTCAACGGGGGATATTGAGGGGACAGGGAGCCAATAGGTATTTTAATGGCTTTAGACCTCTGCTTTGAAACATGTCATTCTATCTGACAACTTCCTGCTAAAAGTGTGACTCACACAGCTATGAGATTGTAATGTTGGAAATCCATCCGGCAGCTGGAATCCATTATCTGGTATAGATTCACAACATTGGGGGAAAGATCATTTTACAGAGCCACTAAAAAGTTTTACAGGCTATTCTCTGTAGGGACGAGGGTTGAAGTGGTGCATGCTTAACTGGCCAGGCCAATGATACATTTGCCTGCTTGACATTCGCACTGTGGTCAGTTCTATATAGGGGAGGTGGTGCGGTCTGACTCACTAACTGTGTTCAACCAGTAGTGAGTCTTTTGCACTTCTGTTAAGATTCTTACCCCGTTGCAGACGTTTCTGACTCAGATAGTATAATGAACATTAGCCAGGTAGGAGCCAGGCAGGGTAAACCATGCTGTATTTGTTTGTTGTTCTGTTAATTTATCCCTTCATTAGTTCTGTTCTCCGGGTAATGACTTTCCCTCACACTACCTGCTGGCAGAGAGCGGGAGGAGGTTGAGGAGCTCCATGTGTAAACCACTAATGACTTGACATCAATGTACTGCTACCAATGTAACTCACCTCCGGGCAACCAATAGCTTCTGTATGTGCAGTTAAAAAAAAGGGTTCATATCTTTTCCCCTCAAATGAATGGAGACAAAATCTATGACGAGGAAATACTGCTCATTACTGTAGTGCCAACATTCAGGCATTTTTTTCCAATTAAAAGTAGGATTCTTGCGTGGCAGAAGGTGCTTCATCATATCAGCCAGTAGTGTGAATACTGTACCCTCTATAGGCCTACTGTGTCTGTGTGAGGCGAAAGAAAGATTGCACCTCCTCTCCAGGGCTGTTTGTGCAGTCAACCTATATTGCTGGTCATAAGAACAGCTTATTCTAAAATGGCCCTTGAAGGTTGCATCAGAGAGTAATGGTTTCATGGGTCAATAAGGAAGTCCATGCCACCAGTGGGAGTTGGTGTTAACTGGCAGATGTTTCTGTCTAATGGAAGCTCTGGTGGTCACTGAAAACACACAGAGCACTTGGCCTTGTGTCTGGATTTGGTAACTACTGTATGGTCATTTCAGGAAGTGAAGAGCATGCATTTTAGAACACGATTTAACTAGGTAGAAATGTTTTTTGTGAAATGTTTTTTTGTGAGAGTGTCTACCAAACATTCAAGTTAGTGTGGTTAAGCAGCACACATTATCATACTGTAATTGTTTATCTGTAAATTAGAACAACAATGATTGCATAGATCTGCAATAGAGGAACATGTTAACACAGTCATTCCCACTTTTCATAAGCACACATTTAAATGAGCTTGGTTTAAAGTTACGATAATTGTGTAGTTATGGAGATTGAGACATGGAAATCAAACAGCAAACTACTTAGCCTTCGTTTGAAAAGAAATCAAACAAACCAACCTAGAGCTGAATCATAATATGAGTTACAAACATGTAGCTTGAACTATCCTGTAACAATCCAATGGGCCTCTACATGATTGAATTGAATAAAGCTAAAATGTGTTTTAAACAAAGCATATCTATACTAATTTATTCACTCAAGTAAAGAATGGAGGCTATGACAATTACTTCCCACCATTCTCTGTATCTACCTTTCCTAAAATATATGGAAATGTGAGTCTTCTGTTATCTAAGCATCTGTAAAAAGTACAAATCTACGTTTTGTGGAGTGTTTTTAAACAGTACCTCACACCTTTTTTTTTAAAGAGCCCTGTCGAAATGTATCTCATATAACTGATAATGATATTGCATTTCAGTGTCATCTTTGCACATTCAGAGCAGGAGGGTAGTTACTTAGTTGTTGAAGCTGCCACATTTACATGAGAAAAATGTCTTCTCTGTCGTCGAGTTCCAACACAAAATAGTGCAGAAAACTCATTTTTAGAAGGCAACCAGTCAAAGATTAAATGTAAGGTAGATGAAAGATAAAACTCTGAGATGAAAGGAAGATATTGCATTTCTCTTTCTGACTATGGAAGTCATGAGAGAATGAAAAGGCTGTTCGCCTTTCTTTTCTTTCTTTTTTTCTTTTTACTTTTTTGCTATTCCTTTGCATTGTAAATGAATGCAATGCTTTTCCCTAGTCAGGTATCTGCTCATACTACAGATGTAGGATCTTAATTTGATCACCCTGTTGCAGGAAAAGTTTCCTACAATGCAGGAAATGTAAAACATGTAGTATATGTGAGGTGTAAAAAGGCTTCTGAAGTTTTTAATTTCCACTTTGAAATGTTCCCTTACAAAAACAATTAATGGATTATAATCCATATAATAATTAACATTTCCTGTTACTGCAGGATAATTTCCCTACTGTAGAAAACTGGCTCAAATTAAGATCCTACATCTGTACATATGTACTTCAGAGACAGCAACCCATTGTTCATCAACAGCTGAAGAGTAGTTTTGGTAGTTTAAGCTGTCATTTTTAATTATACATTTATTGAAAGTATTCTAAAAGTCTTTGTCATCATAGTTCTGTTCTCAAAAGTTGAACTCTATCATCCAATTACTGTAAATGCCCCTTGTATCGTTAATTGTCTCTCTCTTCCTGCTGTACAGTGATTAATTAAGTCTAAGCAACCAGGCAAAAGTTGATGAGCTCCTGTACAATTAATTATGTATGTTTCATCTTGTTGCTATGTTTGCAGACAAATTTAAAAAAAATAATGATTAACACTCGTACAACTTACAGTAGCAACATTGCACACATCACAGTTTCTGTACCTTTCTGAAGTAGTTTCTCCATCTCCCTTTCAAGCCTCTGAAAGGTACACACAAGGTCACCGGTGTGACGGAGCAGGCTAATGATGGCTGTTTGTGATTGGTCTCTGGACCTCAGTGTCACTGAGGCTGCTGTTCCCAACAGCTAGCCAGGCAATTTAAACCCTCTGTTCCTCTGAGACGGCAGTCTGCAGCCCTAGCTCAGCCAACAGCCAGGACAAGCCAGGAGATTACTGTAGTTTACACTGCAGGTGTGGTCGGAGAAATGTATGCTAAAAAGGTAATCAACGTCCTACACTTGTACTCCTAATCTGTTAGCTGAGCGCTGGCTTCACAATTATCTTCTTTACCAATCTATTATGTCGCGACGGCAAGTGCAACTCTATTTACATGTACAGGTGGGGTTTATTTGTGGCTTTGATTGGGTTGGTGATTTGACTGGGTGGTTGAGAAACACATTGGTAAAAGTGTAGGGTGACATAGGAGCCACAATAGAAGAGATGACTGTGAAAGTCACCTGACTGTTTATTACACAATAATACACAATACACTGCAGGACATCATGAACACTCGTCCTAGACCATACTTTATTGTATAGTAGAAAAAGGTGTTGTATAGTTTGTGATTACGGTACTTTTCTGCCCTGTTGGAAAATAGTAATAATTATGTGTCCCACTGAGCACATATGACAATTCAACGTCTATTCCAAGTTGGTTCAATGTAATTTTGTTGAAATTATGTGGAAACAACGTTGATTCAACCAGTGTGTTCCTAGTGGGGTCCCATTCTTTAAATTTTATTTTTGGATTAGTTGGAGATGTGAATCCAACCGATCATTTGTTAACTTGACCACACATTAATAGGCTATTTATTATATTTCAAAAGGGATATTGAATTGTGTTTAGTTGTTAACGCAGCCAAATATCAGCATTTGAAGGAGATGTATCTTCTGCTTGGATAGTTCCATCTGTACCACTGACTTAGTCTGGCTTTAATTCCAGTTAGTCTGCAAATTAATGTTGGATTTACATCTCCATCTCAACCAAAAATCTAAGTTAAAGAATAGGACTAAATCAAATCAAACTTTATTCGAAGTGCATTTAAAGTTTGGCTTAATTTTATTTAGTTAAATTAGGTTAAGTTGCAACAAGGGTTGGAGCGAAAACCTACAGGAGGGTAGCTCTCCAGGAACAGGGTTGGAGCGAAAACCTACAGGAGGGTAGCTCTCCAGGAACAGGGTTGGAGTGAAAACCTACAGGAGGGTAGCTCTCCAGGAACAGGGTTGGAGTGAAAACCTACAGGAGGGTAGCTCTCCAGGTACAGGGTTGGAGTGAAAACCTACAGGAGGGTAGCTCTCCAGGAACAGGGTTGGAGTGAAAACCTACAGGAGGGTAGCTCTCCAGGAACAGGGTTGGAGAATCCTAGTATAAATAAACAAAATATCTGAAATTGTATTCCTATTTGAACTTTGTTTTGCTTTTACATGGTTAAATATCTGACATTGTTTTGCCATTGGAATTTGGTTGTGCTTTTGGAAGGTTGGAAACATAGTGATAACACATTGGAAATTCAACTAACTTTTTGCTGTCTTTTTAAGTGGGTGAATATAGGTGGTAATCTCATTGATCAACGTCTCAACCAAATATTACCCAATTATCTAAGTTGAAATGACATGATGTGCCCAGTGGGAAGTGATAGTTTTCCCACACATTTTAGATGATCCCAATTCAGGATTACCAAGTACTGGTGTTCAGCCATGTGAAGATTGAGACATATTCCTGTTTTATATCTCCAAAGGTGCGTTTTGATCTTGGAAGATTAACAGGTGTGTTACTTGGCATTAAATCTGGATAACTATTGATCCGGACTCCACAAAATAGTATATACACATGTAATTTAAAACTGGGAGAATGCAGAGACAGAGAGGGAGGTGCAGCTAGCATATATAGTACCAATGTGTGGTTTGAGCACGGAAGGTTTCCATTGCAGTCCTCCTACAGTATTTCTCCTTCACTGCTTTGCCAATACCTCTCATGTTGCAACGAGTTCTCATTTAGCCTGTCCCAAGGTGCAGTGAGTCAGATAATGTTTGCCAAGCACACACACCTCCTAACTGCAGTACATATGGGGGAGACTGGATGTCTTTACTCAGCTAATCTAATGGCATTATTTGGAAATGTGAGACATGACAAAAATGTTGGGAGAACGATTGAGATTACTTCTCAATGGCTGTTAAACTACTGTCCTCAGAATCATTGGCACTGATCTAAAAACAGTATAATATGATATACTATCCCTGAGCTATCACTAGAGATTAAACTGTCCAAGTTGAGAGTTGCTGGGCATCTTGCTACCCAACATGGCATTGCTATTGGGAGTTGATTGTTTTTTCAGAGCATGGATTCATTCAAGAAACGCCAATAGAAGTAAACATCTATTAGCTGGTGAAAAATTGAGAATATAGGCTTTATATGGTTGAGTTATTGGGCTAGGTGCATTCTGAGGCATTGTGTCAATGGCAATACTTAATGCATGACACTATGCCACATCCACCACTTAAATAATATGAAGACTGGGATCTCAAGACGTGCTTGGAACATTGATTGTTTCTCTTATGTMGCTTGCCATTCCTTCTGGCTTGTTCTTGTAATAAACACAGATTGTTGTCACAATTGCCACAAAACAAAAGCTATAGTTTTCCCTTGGCAGAGCTCTTATGGCAAACATTCCCGTTTCACTACAGTCACATTCTTCCAGATTTGTGACAGCATAGATTATGTATTTGTTGAGTTGGGTTGAAAAGAGAGATGGGGTTTTTAAGTGGTCTCTGTGTTGTTGATTTGTCTTTTGACTACATGTACTTTATTTACCCTGGCAGATTGAGACAGAAGTAAAGTGTTCTCTATTACAGTACAGTATGTGGCTGCCGTTAGATGCTGCATCGCAGGCTACTTTAGTTGGCTTTGGGCGATAGTTATAGGCTATCACTGTGAGAACTTATGTCTAAATTAAACGGTCAAGTATTTAATTGGCTCATGTCTCAATGAGGGCAATGTCCATGCAACATATAACTCTCAAAGGACCCCTGACCAGGCATTGATTCACCGTCTGCATCCCAAATGGCACCCTATTCCCAATTTAGTGGACTACTTTTGACCAGGGCTCATAGAACTCTGGTCAAAAGTGGCGCACCACACAAGGAATAGGATGCTATTTGGGATGAAGACGATGACTTCCGACCTGATGTCGCTCAAGTGGAGTGAGGAAAGTATCTATCATCTCCATAATTACCCAAGAGGGAAGTCAATCTTTCTGCATTAGCAGGACACAGACGGCATGGCGATAAATAACCCAATCATCTCAGCCCATGGAGGTCAAGCTATCATAAATCAAACAGGAGCACCACTCACGCCCTTGAGGCATTGTAGTAAGGTTCCATCAGCTGATGTATTAGAATATGCTTTTACTCGCTTGTGTCTGATACCTCCGAATCAGAACAGATATAAGGAGGCTGTCACGGCTGTTGTAAGGAGGAGACCAAGGCGCAGCGTGGTAAGCGTACATTCTTCTTTATTTAAAGAATGAACACTGAACAAAACGAACAAAATAACAAAACGAACCGTGAAGCTAATATGGCTAGTGCAGACAGGCAACTAAACATAGAATACGAACCCACAAAACCAAAAGGGAAAATGGCAACCTAAATATGATCCCCAATCAGAGACAACGATAAACAGCTGCCTCTGATTGGGAACCAATTCAGGCCACCATAGACCTACAATTACCTAGACATACCAAAACCCCTAGATATACAAAAAAACCTAGACAATACAAAAACAAGCATACCCACCCTCGTCACACCCTGACCTAACCAAAATAATACAGAAAACATAGATAACTAAGGTCAGGGCGTGACAGAGGCCTTCAGACACCTACTCTTTCAATTGAATTATATTATTTTTGTCATTTTTAATAGTTCGATTAGATACTCTCTTMTTTTTTTCAGTGTATCTGCGCTATATATTCTAATGTATCCTTGTAATTGTAGTTGACCAGTTCACACATTGTCCCTGTAGCAGCATGGTGGCTAGTTTCTTCTTCTTCCTGMCATTAGAAAAAGGGAGCTCTGAGGTTGTTCTCGGTTGAACAGCAGAATTGCACTGGGTGTTGTCTCCCGGACATGGACATCAGGTTCGGATCGCTCACTTAAGCAGCTAATATTTCAAACAGGCAGTAAAGTGAATTTCAGCCCCAAGTACAGTACAACTTCAGCGACAGGAGGATATACTGTAAGATAGTCTGATTCCTTAGCTGCTGGGTTCAGCAGAATGAGAAATACTTATTGCTAGAACATGCAGGGGACATCACTGAGCATCACTGGGGAAAATAAGGACATTCATCTCAACAAATGGATAAAGAAAACAATGTACATCGCTGGTTTGCAGTCCTTGATTTTGATTTCCTTTGAAAGCAGCGATGATGACTGACTATGTGATGATCCCTGGTGTCTGATCCGTGGCACACTCCATCCCCYCAGAAGGAATAACGTTGAACAGGGATTTAGCCGAGACCTTGACGTGATTGCCTCTTGCATGCCGTGGACCGCTGCGGATGGCCGGATGTCTGTGAAAGGTCATGAGATCTATTCCCCGAAAAAAGCGAGGAGATAATTGAGGATCCTGGATTAATGGCGTGTCATAACAACTTATACCGTATCACCATTGACCTTTCTCCTCACACCACCACCTTGATAGATGTACTTCATTACCGGATTTGAAAACTTGAAAATAGAATCCCTCCCCATTTTCCTGGCAGGTTCATCAATGATTGATCAGCCACTGAATGCAGGAGAAGAGAAAGGGCTGGTGCATTGAAATGACCCCATGTCATGCTAATGGATAGCACCAGAGCAGTGCCAGCGGCGGGTCTTTTCAACGGCACAAGTTTCGCTCAAACAGACAATACAGGGTAGGCAAAATAGTGCCCGTAAAGGTCTGGTTTGTTTGGGTCGGTCATGTTCTGAAGAAGAAAGGAACATAATTTAGTCATCAGGCCTCTGTGTGTCACCAAAAAGCAATGTAGGAGACATTCCTTCCTTCTAGAGCCTTAAAGCGGCAATTGGCAGTTGCCGGTAAAAATCCCCCAGATGAGGCTGGAGAAATGTAATCACTCTCAAATTCATAGACAGAACTATGGATGCAAGGACTGACCATCAATGATATAAAAAGTATATTTTTAACCATGTTTTGAGGATATATAGTGTTTGTTTATATTTACTTTGTTTACAAACATTGAAGTAAAGCAAGCTTATATTTTAGGT